>NW_027328771.1:0-62681 GCF_048564905.1 Vicugna pacos
ATACGTGTCTACACCCAGAAAGCCATCGCCACAATCAAGAGAGCTAACATGTCCACCACTCCCCAAGACGGGCAATTTTCCGATTCCCATATTTACCCCTTCCCACCGCCGTCCCTCCCTGGTAACCATAAGTTTGTTTCTCTATGTCTGTGGCTCTATTTGTCTTTTGCAGTTAAGATCATTTCTGTCTTTTTTTCTTAGATTTCACATGGAAGTTGTGTCATGCGGCATTTTTCTCTCTTCTGGCTTACTTCACTCAGAAGGACTGTCTCTGTGTCCAACCATGTTGCCGCAAATGGCATGGTTCCATCCTTTTTCGCGGCTGTGTAGTATTCCGCGGCATAAAAAGACAACGACTTCTTTATCCAGTCACCAGTCGTTAGATGTTGGGGTTAGTTCCACGTCCTGGCTAATACAAATAGGGCTGCTGTGAGCATTGAGGTGCATGGGACTTTTTGAGTTAGAGTTTTCTCTTGACATATCCCCAGGCGTGGGAAGGCTGGATCATCAGGTAAGTCCATCTGTAGGTTTTTAAGGAACCTCCATCCCGTCTTCTCTAGTGACAATGCAGCCCGTCTTACTGAAGCAGAGCCATGCTCACAAAGTAACGGATATTCCTAGAGGCCAGACATGACGTGCATTCAGCTTGGCCTGTTCCAGAAGAAGAGGGCAGTCTGGCAGGGCTGGAGGAGAGTGACCAGGGGAGTGTGGGACAGGCAGGATTCACACCACGTGGGGACATGACAGGCTGGGATAAGGAGCCTGGGCTTCCAGTCATGCCTTGGTAAGCATGGGGCACTGGTTCCAGGACTCCCCACAGATGCCAAAATCCATGGATGCTGATGCCTCTTATACAAAATGACATAGGACTTTATTTTTTACATACAAACATACTTTTCTTCCACGTTGCTGTCGTTTTTACAATGTTGTGTCGAATTCCAGTCTAGAGCACAATTTTCCACTTATGCATAAACATACCCATACAGTCATTGTCACATTCTCTTTCGCTGTGTCCTCCTGTGTACTTTAAATCATCTCTAGGTGACGCGCGGCATGCAAGGCAACGTGAATGCTATGTAAGCGGTTGCCGGTGTGTGGCAAGTTCAATTGTCGCTTTTCGAAACTTTCCGTTTTTTCCCGAATATTTTCAACCCACAGTTAGTTGAATCGGCTGGATCGGGAGCCCCTAGATACAGAGAACCCCCAAGCCCTTCCCACCTCGGACATTTCCACTGGAAGCGCTGAAGGGGCCCAAAGAGAGGAGAAGAGCGCCCTCTAGCGGCTGCAAACGCTGAGGCATTCCTTCAGCCTATGCAGCGCGGGAGAGAAGGTTTCGGGCCGACTAGCGCAAAAGGAGGGCCCGCCTGGACAGGAAGGAGGAAGGACGACAGCGGAAGCCAGCTCGCACCCTTCCTGGAGCTAGCTGGTTGCAGTGAGGGACGCCGAGGAACTGGGGACACGTCGCGTGGGGAGGGGGGGGGGCAATCGTGGCGGCCAGGAGCAGGGTTCACACAGCTGGCACCCAGTTTGCACGATCAAAATGACAAGGAGAGGGGGTGGGGGGAAGGGGCTGCCTCAGCACCGGGATCCTGACAAGGGCCATAGCGCCGCGACCTCAGCTAATGCGGCTCCCCTGCTAAGCCAGAAAAAGGAAACTGTGAGGCAAGATACTGCAGATTCCACCGCAGCCACACGGATGACTAGATCTCTAACCTGACAAAATGGAACCCTCGGAAACAGGAATCTTCCCTTTCTTCTACATTTTGACCTTGGCACAGGGAGCCACACTTCTCTGACGGGAACCGTCTTTACTCCGGCAGAGAGCTCAGTTTTCCAGGAATAAGTATGGAGAAAAAGTGTGCCGTGATGGTTTAGCAGTTCAAAGCGGAAGCCCGTCTTAGAAACGGGAAAAACCTGCTTCTCAATGAAGTCGAGTTATGGCACGAAGCAGGAGGAAGTTTAAGGAAATCTCTCTTAATATCCATTCACCAGACAAGACTAGCCAGTCCTAAAAAGGCAGCACGTTAAATCAAGGAAGATTCTTGCTTCCTTTTTGGGGCGGGAGGGGGGCGGGGGGACATGAGAAACAATGCCGCATTTTAAAACAAGCCTTGGGGCCCTAGATACGGAGAGTGTTGTTGGGTGTTGAGGCTGAGAGGTGTTGCTGAGGAGAACATAAAGCTGCGTATAGACTGGTATGGGTTCCAAGTCTACCGCTGGAAAAAAATTAGCCAATCATGAGTCCATTTGATTGGGAAAGAAGTAAATAACTCAAAAATGGGAAAGACATGGGATTAAATAGCGGTAGCGAGCAATTAAATCCAAGATGTTTATACCTATATTTTCATTGCGAATGCAACAAACTGAAAGCAACTGTCTAAAAAGCAGTAACTGTAGCCCGCGCACGCGCACACACGCACACAATGGGGAACAGCAGAGAGGTAAAATATGCTAAATGTATCATGATTGAGAAACAAGATCTAATAGATTATTCCGTTTTTGAGACTGTTACAGCAATACTGGTCCAATTATACATAAAGTTATGAACTTAGAGATGACTTATTAAAACTTAGAGGGAATTTTAATTGGAAGACCATATAGCTTCCAAATCATTGAAGAGAAAACTAACCTCACAAAAATTAATCAATGCAGCTAAGATGGAGTAACGGAGACCGTATTTACCATCGTAGGATAGACCCCAATGTGGATAAAATCTATGAAGCAATGCTTTTTAAGCCATGTGAAAACGATCATCCACTAGGACCTCGTCCTGCCGCCTCCATACCCAGGCTGCTAGGCCTCCTACTGCCACTACCAAGGATGTCCACCAGGTGGCGACATTGCCCCCCTCTGCTCCTGCTGCAGAGCCAGTCCTGAGCAGCCCTGCTCCAGGTTTTGGCAGGCCGCTCCCAGAAGCGCGCTCGTGGGCCTTGCTCCCTTTTAGCCACCAGCAAAGGGATCGAGGATGAGCACTGAGCCTCCTTACTCATCGAAGATCTAGGAACCTATCTGATTTCTGAGCAGCCCTTTACCCTCGTCTGCCGTCAGGTACTCTCCACCCGACTTGCAGAGTCCGCGGCTTGGGCAGCCTGCACGCTGGCCCCGGCCCGTCAGAATCTCTTCCCCCCACCCCCACCCCACCCCACCCCCACCACCCCGGCCAAGAGGCCACGCGCGGTCGTGAGCAGGGCTCCAGGCCTCTGGAGCCGCGGCCGCTTGGACTGCGTCCTGGCCCTGGGCTCGCGAGCTCCATGCCCTGGGCTGAGTCACTTAACATCTCTAAGCTAGTTTCCTCATCAGTACAATGAGGGCATAATCAGTATTGGGGGGGGGATCAGAATCTGGGGGGGACTACATTTCTGGTGATTGAAGATTATTTTCAGTTTGAATTATACAGTGAGGGACACCATACAATTTTTACTACTGCAGACTTCTGAAGGACAGCTTCTAGTATTCTTAAAACTAATGCATGCACGTACACACAAACACACGTGCACACACACTGACTCTGCTCCGCCTACATCCCCACGCGCACACACACGGAGTCATGGACCACACACACCCCCACAACATACACACAACCACACACGTCCTCAGGCGCGCGCACACACACGCAAAGTCACTGTCACGTGCCACAAACGTCCAGGCTCAACTTTAGAATTCCCAGACTCAGGGGAGTCCTGCGAAGAAAGCGACAGTGCGGGGAGAGCCGATTCCCAGTCTCTGACCGCCAGCCTGACCCTTTTCTTCCCAATGCTGGGTCCATCCCATGCCCCAAGGGGCCTTGGATGTGCACAGGGGGACACTCAGACCTCACATCCGGGCTCTGTCCGTAACCTCCATGCCAACAGCTGCCCGTTGGCCTCTCTGTGAGTCCTGGGATGCTGAACTCCGGGGAGAGCCGGTGCAGAAACTACAAGTGGGTCAGGGGCTGCTGGGGCAGGGCATTCGGGGTCCTGGGATTCCAGAGCACGGGGTGGAGCCAATGGGCGTGTCCCCTTGGCCCTGCTGACTCCACCCCGTAGAGGGCGTGGCCAGAGGGCGTGTCAGGGCCAGAGGGACCCTCTGTAGTTCAGGACCCAGGACAGCGCGGGGGTGTCGGGGGTGGGGGTTGGGGGGCCGCCCCTTGCCGTGGTCTAAGGGCAGAAGCCCTAAGGAAGGGCCGGAGGAGGCTGTAAGGTATCCTCACTGCCATCCATTAAAAAAACAAAAGCCCGCCGCAGGCGAGGGTGGGGAGGGTTTTGCTAGAACAAGGGAAAGACGCTCGCAGAGGTCTGGCCGCAGAGGGCTGGGGGGCTTGCCAGGCTGATGAGGAACCGAGAGGCCGTCGGCCTCTAAACTCCACACGAATTCCTCCGGGTGACCCTGAGATGCAGGGAGACACGGAAAGCACGGTAAACACAGGCCGGAAGCTCAGCAGCCTGTTGCTTGCTTCACCGTCCGTCTGGCCTCCCCTCTGCTAGCAAGCAGCCTTTACCGCATCACCCACGGCTGACCCGGCTCAGGATTCCAGCTGATTTTCCACGGGTGGCATCACTTGCTGGTGACACGAAGCAGGCACGTTAGCCACCTCCCAAACCCTGAGGCTCCTCCTGGGAGGAGCCTGCGGGCCCCCAGTCCAGCCTCTGCGCCACGATGCTCCTTAGTGCCGCTCCCGGTTCGCTGCCCCGGCCTCTAGCTCTGGCCGGAACCTCGCTGGATTGGCGATAAATGGCACCCATGCACCACGGGTAAGCTTGGGGTCCAGATGTGACCATGGCTCGTCTCTTCTTCCCATCGATTGGGGGATTGTTCGGGCTTCATGTCATCGTGTTGGCAGGAAGGCCAGCACCGCCCCCCTGAGACCTCCCTGAAGACACATAGAAACATAGGACACAATGCAGCCCATCTCTTTGTTTTAAAACACCTTTACAGGGCTACGATTTCTGTTCCGTCAATTAGACACATCTCACGTGTAGTATTCGATCAATTTTCATACGTGTCTACACCCAGAAAGCCATCGCCACAATCAAGAGAGCTAACATGTCCACCACTCCCCAAGACGGGCAATTTTCCGATTCCCATATTTACCCCTTCCCACCGCCGTCCCTCCCTGGTAACCATAAGTTTGTTTCTCTATGTCTGTGGCTCTATTTGTCTTTTGCAGTTAAGATCATTTCTGTCTTTTTTTCTTAGATTTCACATGGAAGTTGTGTCATGCGGCATTTTTCTCTCTTCTGGCTTACTTCACTCAGAAGGACTGTCTCTGTGTCCAACCATGTTGCCGCAAATGGCATGGTTCCATCCTTTTTCGCGGCTGTGTAGTATTCCGCGGCATAAAAAGACAACGACTTCTTTATCCAGTCACCAGTCGTTAGATGTTGGGGTTAGTTCCACGTCCTGGCTAATACAAATAGGGCTGCTGTGAGCATTGAGGTGCATGGGACTTTTTGAGTTAGAGTTTTCTCTTGACATATCCCCAGGCGTGGGAAGGCTGGATCATCAGGTAAGTCCATCTGTAGGTTTTTAAGGAACCTCCATCCCGTCTTCTCTAGTGACAATGCAGCCCGTCTTACTGAAGCAGAGCCATGCTCACAAAGTAACGGATATTCCTAGAGGCCAGACATGACGTGCATTCAGCTTGGCCTGTTCCAGAAGAAGAGGGCAGTCTGGCAGGGCTGGAGGAGAGTGACCAGGGGAGTGTGGGACAGGCAGGATTCACACCACGTGGGGACATGACAGGCTGGGATAAGGAGCCTGGGCTTCCAGTCATGCCTTGGTAAGCATGGGGCACTGGTTCCAGGACTCCCCACAGATGCCAAAATCCATGGATGCTGATGCCTCTTATACAAAATGACATAGGACTTTATTTTTTACATACAAACATACTTTTCTTCCACGTTGCTGTCGTTTTTACAATGTTGTGTCGAATTCCAGTCTAGAGCACAATTTTCCACTTATGCATAAACATACCCATACAGTCATTGTCACATTCTCTTTCGCTGTGTCCTCCTGTGTACTTTAAATCATCTCTAGGTGACGCGCGGCATGCAAGGCAACGTGAATGCTATGTAAGCGGTTGCCGGTGTGTGGCAAGTTCAATTGTCGCTTTTCGAAACTTTCCGTTTTTTCCCGAATATTTTCAACCCACAGTTAGTTGAATCGGCTGGATCGGGAGCCCCTAGATACAGAGAACCCCCAAGCCCTTCCCACCTCGGACATTTCCACTGGAAGCGCTGAAGGGGCCCAAAGAGAGGAGAAGAGCGCCCTCTAGCGGCTGCAAACGCTGAGGCATTCCTTCAGCCTATGCAGCGCGGGAGAGAAGGTTTCGGGCCGACTAGCGCAAAAGGAGGGCCCGCCTGGACAGGAAGGAGGAAGGACGACAGCGGAAGCCAGCTCGCACCCTTCCTGGAGCTAGCTGGTTGCAGTGAGGGACGCCGAGGAACTGGGGACACGTCGCGTGGGGAGGGGGGGGGGCAATCGTGGCGGCCAGGAGCAGGGTTCACACAGCTGGCACCCAGTTTGCACGATCAAAATGACAAGGAGAGGGGGTGGGGGGAAGGGGCTGCCTCAGCACCGGGATCCTGACAAGGGCCATAGCGCCGCGACCTCAGCTAATGCGGCTCCCCTGCTAAGCCAGAAAAAGGAAACTGTGAGGCAAGATACTGCAGATTCCACCGCAGCCACACGGATGACTAGATCTCTAACCTGACAAAATGGAACCCTCGGAAACAGGAATCTTCCCTTTCTTCTACATTTTGACCTTGGCACAGGGAGCCACACTTCTCTGACGGGAACCGTCTTTACTCCGGCAGAGAGCTCAGTTTTCCAGGAATAAGTATGGAGAAAAAGTGTGCCGTGATGGTTTAGCAGTTCAAAGCGGAAGCCCGTCTTAGAAACGGGAAAAACATGCTTCTCAATGAAGTCGAGTTATGGCACGAAGCAGGAGGAAGTTTAAGGAAATCTCTCTTAATATCCATTCACCAGACAAGACTAGCCAGTCCTAAAAAGGCAGCACGTTAAATCAAGGAAGATTCTTGCTTCCTTTTTGGGGCGGGAGGGGGGCGGGGGGACATGAGAAACAATGCCGCATTTTAAAACAAGCCTTGGGGCCCTAGATACGGAGAGTGTTGTTGGGTGTTGAGGCTGAGAGGTGTTGCTGAGGAGAACATAAAGCTGCGTATAGACTGGTATGGGTTCCAAGTCTACCGCTGGAAAAAAATTAGCCAATCATGAGTCCATTTGATTGGGAAAGAAGTAAATAACTCAAAAATGGGAAAGACATGGGATTAAATAGCGGTAGCGAGCAATTAAATCCAAGATGTTTATACCTATATTTTCATTGCGAATGCAACAAACTGAAAGCAACTGTCTAAAAAGCAGTAACTGTAGCCCGCGCACGCGCACACACGCACACAATGGGGAACAGCAGAGAGGTAAAATATGCTAAATGTATCATGATTGAGAAACAAGATCTAATAGATTATTCCGTTTTTGAGACTGTTACAGCAATACTGGTCCAATTATACATAAAGTTATGAACTTAGAGATGACTTATTAAAACTTAGAGGGAATTTTAATTGGAAGACCATATAGCTTCCAAATCATTGAAGAGAAAACTAACCTCACAAAAATTAATCAATGCAGCTAAGATGGAGTAACGGAGACCGTATTTACCATCGTAGGATAGACCCCAATGTGGATAAAATCTATGAAGCAATGCTTTTTAAGCCATGTGAAAACGATCATCCACTAGGACCTCGTCCTGCCGCCTCCATACCCAGGCTGCTAGGCCTCCTACTGCCACTACCAAGGATGTCCACCAGGTGGCGACATTGCCCCCCTCTGCTCCTGCTGCAGAGCCAGTCCTGAGCAGCCCTGCTCCAGGTTTTGGCAGGCCGCTCCCAGAAGCGCGCTCGTGGGCCTTGCTCCCTTTTAGCCACCAGCAAAGGGATCGAGGATGAGCACTGAGCCTCCTTACTCATCGAAGATCTAGGAACCTATCTGATTTCTGAGCAGCCCTTTACCCTCGTCTGCCGTCAGGTACTCTCCACCCGACTTGCAGAGTCCGCGGCTTGGGCAGCCTGCACGCTGGCCCCGGCCCGTCAGAATCTCTTCCCCCCACCCCCACCCCACCCCACCCCCACCACCCCGGCCAAGAGGCCACGCGCGGTCGTGAGCAGGGCTCCAGGCCTCTGGAGCCGCGGCCGCTTGGACTGCGTCCTGGCCCTGGGCTCGCGAGCTCCATGCCCTGGGCTGAGTCACTTAACATCTCTAAGCTAGTTTCCTCATCAGTACAATGAGGGCATAATCAGTATTGGGGGGGGGATCAGAATCTGGGGGGGACTACATTTCTGGTGATTGAAGATTATTTTCAGTTTGAATTATACAGTGAGGGACACCATACAATTTTTACTACTGCAGACTTCTGAAGGACAGCTTCTAGTATTCTTAAAACTAATGCATGCACGTACACACAAACACACGTGCACACACACTGACTCTGCTCCGCCTACATCCCCACGCGCACACACACGGAGTCATGGACCACACACACCCCCACAACATACACACAACCACACACGTCCTCAGGCGCGCGCACACACACGCAAAGTCACTGTCACGTGCCACAAACGTCCAGGCTCAACTTTAGAATTCCCAGACTCAGGGGAGTCCTGCGAAGAAAGCGACAGTGCGGGGAGAGCCGATTCCCAGTCTCTGACCGCCAGCCTGACCCTTTTCTTCCCAATGCTGGGTCCATCCCATGCCCCAAGGGGCCTTGGATGTGCACAGGGGGACACTCAGACCTCACATCCGGGCTCTGTCCGTAACCTCCATGCCAACAGCTGCCCGTTGGCCTCTCTGTGAGTCCTGGGATGCTGAACTCCGGGGAGAGCCGGTGCAGAAACTACAAGTGGGTCAGGGGCTGCTGGGGCAGGGCATTCGGGGTCCTGGGATTCCAGAGCACGGGGTGGAGCCAATGGGCGTGTCCCCTTGGCCCTGCTGACTCCACCCCGTAGAGGGCGTGGCCAGAGGGCGTGTCAGGGCCAGAGGGACCCTCTGTAGTTCAGGACCCAGGACAGCGCGGGGGTGTCGGGGGTGGGGGTTGGGGGGCCGCCCCTTGCCGTGGTCTAAGGGCAGAAGCCCTAAGGAAGGGCCGGAGGAGGCTGTAAGGTATCCTCACTGCCATCCATTAAAAAAACAAAAGCCCGCCGCAGGCGAGGGTGGGGAGGGTTTTGCTAGAACAAGGGAAAGACGCTCGCAGAGGTCTGGCCGCAGAGGGCTGGGGGGCTTGCCAGGCTGATGAGGAACCGAGAGGCCGTCGGCCTCTAAACTCCACACGAATTCCTCCGGGTGACCCTGAGATGCAGGGAGACACGGAAAGCACGGTAAACACAGGCCGGAAGCTCAGCAGCCTGTTGCTTGCTTCACCGTCCGTCTGGCCTCCCCTCTGCTAGCAAGCAGCCTTTACCGCATCACCCACGGCTGACCCGGCTCAGGATTCCAGCTGATTTTCCACGGGTGGCATCACTTGCTGGTGACACGAAGCAGGCACGTTAGCCACCTCCCAAACCCTGAGGCTCCTCCTGGGAGGAGCCTGCGGGCCCCCAGTCCAGCCTCTGCGCCACGATGCTCCTTAGTGCCGCTCCCGGTTCGCTGCCCCGGCCTCTAGCTCTGGCCGGAACCTCGCTGGATTGGCGATAAATGGCACCCATGCACCACGGGTAAGCTTGGGGTCCAGATGTGACCATGGCTCGTCTCTTCTTCCCATCGATTGGGGGATTGTTCGGGCTTCATGTCATCGTGTTGGCAGGAAGGCCAGCACCGCCCCCCTGAGACCTCCCTGAAGACACATAGAAACATAGGACACAATGCAGCCCATCTCTTTGTTTTAAAACACCTTTACAGGGCTACGATTTCTGTTCCGTCAATTAGACACATCTCACGTGTAGTATTCGATCAATTTTCATACGTGTCTACACCCAGAAAGCCATCGCCACAATCAAGAGAGCTAACATGTCCACCACTCCCCAAGACGGGCAATTTTCCGATTCCCATATTTACCCCTTCCCACCGCCGTCCCTCCCTGGTAACCATAAGTTTGTTTCTCTATGTCTGTGGCTCTATTTGTCTTTTGCAGTTAAGATCATTTCTGTCTTTTTTTCTTAGATTTCACATGGAAGTTGTGTCATGCGGCATTTTTCTCTCTTCTGGCTTACTTCACTCAGAAGGACTGTCTCTGTGTCCAACCATGTTGCCGCAAATGGCATGGTTCCATCCTTTTTCGCGGCTGTGTAGTATTCCGCGGCATAAAAAGACAACGACTTCTTTTATCCAGTCACCAGTCGTTAGATGTTGGGGTTAGTTCCACGTCCTGGCTAATACAAATAGGGCTGCTGTGAGCATTGAGGTGCATGGGACTTTTTGAGTTAGAGTTTTCTCTTGACATATCCCCAGGCGTGGGAAGGCTGGATCATCAGGTAAGTCCATCTGTAGGTTTTTAAGGAACCTCCATCCCGTCTTCTCTAGTGACAATGCAGCCCGTCTTACTGAAGCAGAGCCATGCTCACAAAGTAACGGATATTCCTAGAGGCCAGACATGACGTGCATTCAGCTTGGCCTGTTCCAGAAGAAGAGGGCAGTCTGGCAGGGCTGGAGGAGAGTGACCAGGGGAGTGTGGGACAGGCAGGATTCACACCACGTGGGGACATGACAGGCTGGGATAAGGAGCCTGGGCTTCCAGTCATGCCTTGGTAAGCATGGGGCACTGGTTCCAGGACTCCCCACAGATGCCAAAATCCATGGATGCTGATGCCTCTTATACAAAATGACATAGGACTTTATTTTTTACATACAAACATACTTTTCTTCCACGTTGCTGTCGTTTTTACAATGTTGTGTCGAATTCCAGTCTAGAGCACAATTTTCCACTTATGCATAAACATACCCATACAGTCATTGTCACATTCTCTTTCGCTGTGTCCTCCTGTGTACTTTAAATCATCTCTAGGTGACGCGCGGCATGCAAGGCAACGTGAATGCTATGTAAGCGGTTGCCGGTGTGTGGCAAGTTCAATTGTCGCTTTTCGAAACTTTCCGTTTTTTCCCGAATATTTTCAACCCACAGTTAGTTGAATCGGCTGGATCGGGAGCCCCTAGATACAGAGAACCCCCAAGCCCTTCCCACCTCGGACATTTCCACTGGAAGCGCTGAAGGGGCCCAAAGAGAGGAGAAGAGCGCCCTCTAGCGGCTGCAAACGCTGAGGCATTCCTTCAGCCTATGCAGCGCGGGAGAGAAGGTTTCGGGCCGACTAGCGCAAAAGGAGGGCCCGCCTGGACAGGAAGGAGGAAGGACGACAGCGGAAGCCAGCTCGCACCCTTCCTGGAGCTAGCTGGTTGCAGTGAGGGACGCCGAGGAACTGGGGACACGTCGCGTGGGGAGGGGGGGGGGCAATCGTGGCGGCCAGGAGCAGGGTTCACACAGCTGGCACCCAGTTTGCACGATCAAAATGACAAGGAGAGGGGGTGGGGGGAAGGGGCTGCCTCAGCACCGGGATCCTGACAAGGGCCATAGCGCCGCGACCTCAGCTAATGCGGCTCCCCTGCTAAGCCAGAAAAAGGAAACTGTGAGGCAAGATACTGCAGATTCCACCGCAGCCACACGGATGACTAGATCTCTAACCTGACAAAATGGAACCCTCGGAAACAGGAATCTTCCCTTTCTTCTACATTTTGACCTTGGCACAGGGAGCCACACTTCTCTGACGGGAACCGTCTTTACTCCGGCAGAGAGCTCAGTTTTCCAGGAATAAGTATGGAGAAAAAGTGTGCCGTGATGGTTTAGCAGTTCAAAGCGGAAGCCCGTCTTAGAAACGGGAAAAACCTGCTTCTCAATGAAGTCGAGTTATGGCACGAAGCAGGAGGAAGTTTAAGGAAATCTCTCTTAATATCCATTCACCAGACAAGACTAGCCAGTCCTAAAAAGGCAGCACGTTAAATCAAGGAAGATTCTTGCTTCCTTTTTGGGGCGGGAGGGGGGCGGGGGGACATGAGAAACAATGCCGCATTTTAAAACAAGCCTTGGGGCCCTAGATACGGAGAGTGTTGTTGGGTGTTGAGGCTGAGAGGTGTTGCTGAGGAGAACATAAAGCTGCGTATAGACTGGTATGGGTTCCAAGTCTACCGCTGGAAAAAAATTAGCCAATCATGAGTCCATTTGATTGGGAAAGAAGTAAATAACTCAAAAATGGGAAAGACATGGGATTAAATAGCGGTAGCGAGCAATTAAATCCAAGATGTTTATACCTATATTTTCATTGCGAATGCAACAAACTGAAAGCAACTGTCTAAAAAGCAGTAACTGTAGCCCGCGCACGCGCACACACGCACACAATGGGGAACAGCAGAGAGGTAAAATATGCTAAATGTATCATGATTGAGAAACAAGATCTAATAGATTATTCCGTTTTTGAGACTGTTACAGCAATACTGGTCCAATTATACATAAAGTTATGAACTTAGAGATGACTTATTAAAACTTAGAGGGAATTTTAATTGGAAGACCATATAGCTTCCAAATCATTGAAGAGAAAACTAACCTCACAAAAATTAATCAATGCAGCTAAGATGGAGTAACGGAGACCGTATTTACCATCGTAGGATAGACCCCAATGTGGATAAAATCTATGAAGCAATGCTTTTTAAGCCATGTGAAAACGATCATCCACTAGGACCTCGTCCTGCCGCCTCCATACCCAGGCTGCTAGGCCTCCTACTGCCACTACCAAGGATGTCCACCAGGTGGCGACATTGCCCCCCTCTGCTCCTGCTGCAGAGCCAGTCCTGAGCAGCCCTGCTCCAGGTTTTGGCAGGCCGCTCCCAGAAGCGCGCTCGTGGGCCTTGCTCCCTTTTAGCCACCAGCAAAGGGATCGAGGGTGAGCACTGAGCCTCCTTACTCATCGAAGATCTAGGAACCTATCTGATTTCTGAGCAGCCCTTTACCCTCGTCTGCCGTCAGGTACTCTCCACCCGACTTGCAGAGTCCGCGGCTTGGGCAGCCTGCACGCTGGCCCCGGCCCGTCAGAATCTCTTCCCCCCACCCCCACCCCACCCCACCCCCACCACCCCGGCCAAGAGGCCACGCGCGGTCGTGAGCAGGGCTCCAGGCCTCTGGAGCCGCGGCTGCTTGGACTGCGTCCTGGCCCTGGGCTCGCGAGCTCCATGCCCTGGGCTGAGTCACTTAACATCTCTAAGCTAGTTTCCTCATCAGTACAATGAGGGCATAATCAGTATGGGGGGGGGATCAGAATCTGGGGGGGACTACATTTCTGGTGATTGAAGATTATTTTCAGTTTGAATTATACAGTGAGGGACACCATACAATTTTTACTACTGCAGACTTCTGAAGGACAGCTTCTAGTATTCTTAAAACTAATGCATGCACGTACACACAAACACACGTGCACACACACTGACTCTGCTCCGCCTACATCCCCACGCGCACACACACGGAGTCATGGACCACACACACCCCCACAACATACACACAACCACACACGTCCTCAGGCGCGCGCACACACACGCAAAGTCACTGTCACGTGCCACAAACGTCCAGGCTCAACTTTAGAATTCCCAGACTCAGGGGAGTCCTGCGAAGAAAGCGACAGTGCGGGGAGAGCCGATTCCCAGTCTCTGACCGCCAGCCTGACCCTTTTCTTCCCAATGCTGGGTCCATCCCATGCCCCAAGGGGCCTTGGATGTGCACAGGGGGACACTCAGACCTCACATCCGGGCTCTGTCCGTAACCTCCATGCCAACAGCTGCCCGTTGGCCTCTCTGTGAGTCCTGGGATGCTGAACTCCGGGGAGAGCCGGTGCAGAAACTACAAGTGGGTCAGGGGCTGCTGGGGCAGGGCATTCGGGGTCCTGGGATTCCAGAGCACGGGGTGGAGCCAATGGGCGTGTCCCCTTGGCCCTGCTGACTCCACCCCGTAGAGGGCGTGGCCAGAGGGCGTGTCAGGGCCAGAGGGACCCTCTGTAGTTCAGGACCCAGGACAGCGCGGGGGTGTCGGGGGTGGGGGTTGGGGGGCCGCCCCTTGCCGTGGTCTAAGGGCAGAAGCCCTAAGGAAGGGCCGGAGGAGGCTGTAAGGTATCCTCACTGCCATCCATTAAAAAAACAAAAGCCCGCCGCAGGCGAGGGTGGGGAGGGTTTTGCTAGAACAAGGGAAAGACGCTCGCAGAGGTCTGGCCGCAGAGGGCTGGGGGGCTTGCCAGGCTGATGAGGAACCGAGAGGCCGTCGGCCTCTAAACTCCACACGAATTCCTCCGGGTGACCCTGAGATGCAGGGAGACACGGAAAGCACGGTAAACACAGGCCGGAAGCTCAGCAGCCTGTTGCTTGCTTCACCGTCCGTCTGGCCTCCCCTCTGCTAGCAAGCAGCCTTTACCGCATCACCCACGGCTGACCCGGCTCAGGATTCCAGCTGATTTTCCACGGGTGGCATCACTTGCTGGTGACACGAAGCAGGCACGTTAGCCACCTCCCAAACCCTGAGGCTCCTCCTGGGAGGAGCCTGCGGGCCCCCAGTCCAGCCTCTGCGCCACGATGCTCCTTAGTGCCGCTCCCGGTTCGCTGCCCCGGCCTCTAGCTCTGGCCGGAACCTCGCTGGATTGGCGATAAATGGCACCCATGCACCACGGGTAAGCTTGGGGTCCAGATGTGACCATGGCTCGTCTCTTCTTCCCATCGATTGGGGGATTGTTCGGGCTTCATGTCATCGTGTTGGCAGGAAGGCCAGCACCGCCCCCCTGAGACCTCCCTGAAGACACATAGAAACATAGGACACAATGCAGCCCATCTCTTTGTTTTAAAACACCTTTACAGGGCTACGATTTCTGTTCCGTCAATTAGACACATCTCACGTGTAGTATTCGATCAATTTTCATACGTGTCTACACCCAGAAAGCCATCGCCACAATCAAGAGAGCTAACATGTCCACCACTCCCCAAGACGGGCAATTTTCCGATTCCCATATTTACCCCTTCCCACCGCCGTCCCTCCCTGGTAACCATAAGTTTGTTTCTCTATGTCTGTGGCTCTATTTGTCTTTTGCAGTTAAGATCATTTCTGTCTTTTTTTCTTAGATTTCACATGGAAGTTGTGTCATGCGGCATTTTTCTCTCTTCTGGCTTACTTCACTCAGAAGGACTGTCTCTGTGTCCAACCATGTTGCCGCAAATGGCATGGTTCCATCCTTTTTCGCGGCTGTGTAGTATTCCGCGGCATAAAAAGACAACGACTTCTTTATCCAGTCACCAGTCGTTAGATGTTGGGGTTAGTTCCACGTCCTGGCTAATACAAATAGGGCTGCTGTGAGCATTGAGGTGCATGGGACTTTTTGAGTTAGAGTTTTCTCTTGACATATCCCCAGGCGTGGGAAGGCTGGATCATCAGGTAAGTCCATCTGTAGGTTTTTAAGGAACCTCCATCCCGTCTTCTCTAGTGACAATGCAGCCCGTCTTACTGAAGCAGAGCCATGCTCACAAAGTAACGGATATTCCTAGAGGCCAGACATGACGTGCATTCAGCTTGGCCTGTTCCAGAAGAAGAGGGCAGTCTGGCAGGGCTGGAGGAGAGTGACCAGGGGAGTGTGGGACAGGCAGGATTCACACCACGTGGGGACATGACAGGCTGGGATAAGGAGCCTGGGCTTCCAGTCATGCCTTGGTAAGCATGGGGCACTGGTTCCAGGACTCCCCACAGATGCCAAAATCCATGGATGCTGATGCCTCTTATACAAAATGACATAGGACTTTATTTTTTACATACAAACATACTTTTCTTCCACGTTGCTGTCGTTTTTACAATGTTGTGTCGAATTCCAGTCTAGAGCACAATTTTCCACTTATGCATAAACATACCCATACAGTCATTGTCACATTCTCTTTCGCTGTGTCCTCCTGTGTACTTTAAATCATCTCTAGGTGACGCGCGGCATGCAAGGCAACGTGAATGCTATGTAAGCGGTTGCCGGTGTGTGGCAAGTTCAATTGTCGCTTTTCGAAACTTTCCGTTTTTTCCCGAATATTTTCAACCCACAGTTAGTTGAATCGGCTGGATCGGGAGCCCCTAGATACAGAGAACCCCCAAGCCCTTCCCACCTCGGACATTTCCACTGGAAGCGCTGAAGGGGCCCAAAGAGAGGAGAAGAGCGCCCTCTAGCGGCTGCAAACGCTGAGGCATTCCTTCAGCCTATGCAGCACGGGAGAGAAGGTTTCGGGCCGACTAGCGCAAAAGGAGGGCCCGCCTGGACAGGAAGGAGGAAGGACGACAGCGGAAGCCAGCTCGCACCCTTCCTGGAGCTAGCTGGTTGCAGTGAGGGACGCCGAGGAACTGGGGACACGTCGCGTGGGGAGGGGGGGGGGCAATCGTGGCGGCCAGGAGCAGGGTTCACACAGCTGGCACCCAGTTTGCACGATCAAAATGACAAGGAGAGGGGGTGGGGGGAAGGGGCTGCCTCAGCACCGGGATCCTGACAAGGGCCATAGCGCCGCGACCTCAGCTAATGCGGCTCCCCTGCTAAGCCAGAAAAAGGAAACTGTGAGGCAAGATACTGCAGATTCCACCGCAGCCACACGGATGACTAGATCTCTAACCTGACAAAATGGAACCCTCGGAAACAGGAATCTTCCCTTTCTTCTACATTTTGACCTTGGCACAGGGAGCCACACTTCTCTGACGGGAACCGTCTTTACTCCGGCAGAGAGCTCAGTTTTCCAGGAATAAGTATGGAGAAAAAGTGTGCCGTGATGGTTTAGCAGTTCAAAGCGGAAGCCCGTCTTAGAAACGGGAAAAACCTGCTTCTCAATGAAGTCGAGTTATGGCACGAAGCAGGAGGAAGTTTAAGGAAATCTCTCTTAATATCCATTCACCAGACAAGACTAGCCAGTCCTAAAAAGGCAGCACGTTAAATCAAGGAAGATTCTTGCTTCCTTTTTGGGGCGGGAGGGGGGCGGGGGGACATGAGAAACAATGCCGCATTTTAAAACAAGCCTTGGGGCCCTAGATACGGAGAGTGTTGTTGGGTGTTGAGGCTGAGAGGTGTTGCTGAGGAGAACATAAAGCTGCGTATAGACTGGTATGGGTTCCAAGTCTACCGCTGGAAAAAAATTAGCCAATCATGAGTCCATTTGATTGGGAAAGAAGTAAATAACTCAAAAATGGGAAAGACATGGGATTAAATAGCGGTAGCGAGCAATTAAATCCAAGATGTTTATACCTATATTTTCATTGCGAATGCAACAAACTGAAAGCAACTGTCTAAAAAGCAGTAACTGTAGCCCGCGCACGCGCACACACGCACACAATGGGGAACAGCAGAGAGGTAAAATATGCTAAATGTATCATGATTGAGAAACAAGATCTAATAGATTATTCCGTTTTTGAGACTGTTATAGCAATACTGGTCCAATTATACATAAAGTTATGAACTTAGAGATGACTTATTAAAACTTAGAGGGAATTTTAATTGGAAGACCATATAGCTTCCAAATCATTGAAGAGAAAACTAACCTCACAAAAATTAATCAATGCAGCTAAGATGGAGTAACGGAGACCGTATTTACCATCGTAGGATAGACCCCAATGTGGATAAAATCTATGAAGCAATGCTTTTTAAGCCATGTGAAAACGATCATCCACTAGGACCTCGTCCTGCCGCCTCCATACCCAGGCTGCTAGGCCTCCTACTGCCACTACCAAGGATGTCCACCAGGTGGCGACATTGCCCCCCTCTGCTCCTGCTGCAGAGCCAGTCCTGAGCAGCCCTGCTCCAGGTTTTGGCAGGCCGCTCCCAGAAGCGCGCTCGTGGGCCTTGCTCCCTTTTAGCCACCAGCAAAGGGATCGAGGGTGAGCACTGAGCCTCCTTACTCATCGAAGATCTAGGAACCTATCTGATTTCTGAGCAGCCCTTTACCCTCGTCTGCCGTCAGGTACTCTCCACCCGACTTGCAGAGTCCGCGGCTTGGGCAGCCTGCACGCTGGCCCCGGCCCGTCAGAATCTCTTCCCCCCACCCCCACCCCACCCCACCCCCACCACCCCGGCCAAGAGGCCACGCGCGGTCGTGAGCAGGGCTCCAGGCCTCTGGAGCCGCGGCCGCTTGGACTGCGTCCTGGCCCTGGGCTCGCGAGCTCCATGCCCTGGGCTGAGTCACTTAACATCTCTAAGCTAGTTTCCTCATCAGTACAATGAGGGCATAATCAGTATGGGGGGGGGGATCAGAATCTGGGGGGGACTAGATTTCTGGTGAGTGAAGATTATTTTCAGTTTGAATTATACAGTGAGGGACACCATACAATTTTTACTACTGCAGACTTCTGAAGGACAGCTTCTAGTATTCTTAAAACTAATGCATGCACGTACACACAAACACACGTGCACACACACTGACTCTGCTCCGCCTACATCCCCACGCGCACACACACGGAGTCATGGACCACACACACCCCCACAACATACACACAACCACACACGTCCTCAGGTGCGCGCACACACACGCAAAGTCACTGTCACGTGCCACAAACGTCCAGGCTCAACTTTAGAATTCCCAGACTCAGGGGAGTCCTGCGAAGAAAGCGACAGTGCGGGGAGAGCCGATTCCCAGTCTCTGACCGCCAGCCTGACCCTTTTCTTCCCAATGCTGGGTCCATCCCATGCCCCAAGGGGCCTTGGATGTGCACAGGGGGACACTCAGACCTCACATCCGGGCTCTGTCCGTAACCTCCATGCCAACAGCTGCCCGTTGGCCTCTCTGTGAGTCCTGGGATGCTGAACTCCGGGGAGAGCCGGTGCAGAAACTACAAGTGGGTCAGGGGCTGCTGGGGCAGGGCATTCGGGGTCCTGGGATTCCAGAGCACGGGGTGGAGCCAATGGGCGTGTCCCCTTGGCCCTGCTGACTCCACCCCGTAGAGGGCGTGGCCAGAGGGCGTGTCAGGGCCAGAGGGACCCTCTGTAGTTCAGGACCCAGGACAGCGCGGGGGTGTCGGGGGTGGGGGTTGGGGGGCCGCCCCTTGCCGTGGTCTAAGGGCAGAAGCCCTAAGGAAGGGCCGGAGGAGGCTGTAAGGTATCCTCACTGCCATCCATTAAAAAAACAAAAGCCCGCCGCAGGCGAGGGTGGGGAGGGTTTTGCTAGAACAAGGGAAAGACGCTCGCAGAGGTCTGGCCGCAGAGGGCTGGGGGGCTTGCCAGGCTGATGAGGAACCGAGAGGCCGTCGGCCTCTAAACTCCACACGAATTCCTCCGGGTGACCCTGAGATGCAGGGAGACACGGAAAGCACGGTAAACACAGGCCGGAAGCTCAGCAGCCTGTTGCTTGCTTCACCGTCCGTCTGGCGTCCCCTCTGCTAGCAAGCAGCCTTTACCGCATCACCCACGGCTGACCCGGCTCAGGATTCCAGCTGATTTTCCACGGGTGGCATCACTTGCTGGTGACACGAAGCAGGCACGTTAGCCACCTCCCAAACCCTGAGGCTCCTCCTGGGAGGAGCCTGCGGGCCCCCAGTCCAGCCTCTGCGCCACGATGCTCCTTAGTGCCGCTCCCGGTTCGCTGCCCCGGCCTCTAGCTCTGGCCGGAACCTCGCTGGATTGGCGATAAATGGCACCCATGCACCACGGGTAAGCTTGGGGTCCAGATGTGACCATGGCTCGTCTCTTCTTCCCATCGATTGGGGGATTGTTCGGGCTTCATGTCATCGTGTTGGCAGGAAGGCCAGCACCGCCCCCCTGAGACCTCCCTGAAGACACATAGAAACATAGGACACAATGCAGCCCATCTCTTTGTTTTAAAACACCTTTACAGGGCTACGATTTCTGTTCCGTCAATTAGACACATCTCACGTGTAGTATTCGATCAATTTTCATACGTGTCTACACCCAGAAAGCCATCGCCACAATCAAGAGAGCTAACATGTCCACCACTCCCCAAGACGGGCAATTTTCCGATTCCCATATTTACCCCTTCCCACCGCCGTCCCTCCCTGGCAACCATAAGTTTGTTTCTCTATGTCTGTGGCTCTATTTGTCTTTTGCAGTTAAGATCATTTCTGTCTTTTTTTCTTAGATTTCACATGGAAGTTGTGTCATGCGGCATTTTTCTCTCTTCTGGCTTACTTCACTCAGAAGGACTGTCTCTGTGTCCAACCATGTTGCCGCAAATGGCATGGTTCCATCCTTTTTCGCGGCTGTGTAGTATTCCGCGGCATAAAAAGACAACGACTTCTTTATCCAGTCACCAGTCGTTAGATGTTGGGGTTAGTTCCACGTCCTGGCTAATACAAATAGGGCTGCTGTGAGCATTGAGGTGCATGGGACTTTTTGAGTTAGAGTTTTCTCTTGACATATCCCCAGGCGTGGGAAGGCTGGATCATCAGGTAAGTCCATCTGTAGGTTTTTAAGGAACCTCCATCCCGTCTTCTCTAGTGACAATGCAGCCCGTCTTACTGAAGCAGAGCCATGCTCACAAAGTAACGGATATTCCTAGAGGCCAGACATGACGTGCATTCAGCTTGGCCTGTTCCAGAAGAAGAGGGCAGTCTGGCAGGGCTGGAGGAGAGTGACCAGGGGAGTGTGGGACAGGCAGGATTCACACCACGTGGGGACATGACAGGCTGGGATAAGGAGCCTGGGCTTCCAGTCATGCCTTGGTAAGCATGGGGCACTGGTTCCAGGACTCCCCACAGATGCCAAAATCCATGGATGCTGATGCCTCTTATACAAAATGACATAGGACTTTATTTTTTACATACAAACATACTTTTCTTCCACGTTGCTGTCGTTTTTACAATGTTGTGTCGAATTCCAGTCTAGAGCACAATTTTCCACTTATGCATAAACATACCCATACAGTCATTGTCACATTCTCTTTCGCTGTGTCCTCCTGTGTACTTTAAATCATCTCTAGGTGACGCGCGGCATGCAAGGCAACGTGAATGCTATGTAAGCGGTTGCCGGTGTGTGGCAAGTTCAATTGTCGCTTTTCGAAACTTTCCGTTTTTTCCCGAATATTTTCAACCCACAGTTAGTTGAATCGGCTGGATCGGGAGCCCCTAGATACAGAGAACCCCCAAGCCCTTCCCACCTCGGACATTTCCACTGGAAGCGCTGAAGGGGCCCAAAGAGAGGAGAAGAGCGCCCTCTAGCGGCTGCAAACGCTGAGGCATTCCTTCAGCCTATGCAGCGCGGGAGAGAAGGTTTCGGGCCGACTAGCGCAAAAGGAGGGCCCGCCTGGACAGGAAGGAGGAAGGACGACAGCGGAAGCCAGCTCGCACCCTTCCTGGAGCTAGCTGGTTGCAGTGAGGGACGCCGAGGAACTGGGGACACGTCGCGTGGGGAGGGGGGGGCAATCGTGGCGGCCAGGAGCAGGGTTCACACAGCTGGCACCCAGTTTGCACGATCAAAATGACAAGGAGAGGGGGTGGGGGGAAGGGGCTGCCTCAGCACCGGGATCCTGACAAGGGCCATAGCGCCGCGACCTCAGCTAATGCGGCTCCCCTGCTAAGCCAGAAAAAGGAAACTGTGAGGCAAGATACTGCAGATTCCACCGCAACCACACGGATGACTAGATCTCTAACCTGACAAAATGGAACCCTCGGAAACAGGAATCTTCCCTTTCTTCTACATTTTGACCTTGGCACAGGGAGCCACACTTCTCTGACGGGAACCGTCTTTACTCCGGCAGAGAGCTCAGTTTTCCAGGAATAAGTATGGAGAAAAAGTGTGCCGTGATGGTTTAGCAGTTCAAAGTGGAAGCCCGTCTTAGAAACGGGAAAAACATGCTTCTCAATGAAGTCGAGTTATGGCACGAAGCAGGAGGAAGTTTAAGGAAATCTCTCTTAATATCCATTCACCAGACAAGACTAGCCAGTCCTAAAAAGGCAGCACGTTAAATCAAGGAAGATTCTTGCTTCCTTTTTGGGGCGGGAGGGGGGCGGGGGGACATGAGAAACAATGCCGCATTTTAAAACAAGCCTTGGGGCCCTAGATACGGAGAGTGTTGTTGGGTGTTGAGGCTGAGAGGTGTTGCTGAGGAGAACATAAAGCTGCGTATAGACTGGTATGGGTTCCAAGTCTACCGCTGGAAAAAAATTAGCCAATCATGAGTCCATTTGATTGGGAAAGAAGTAAATAACTCAAAAATGGGAAAGACATGGGATTAAATAGCGGTAGCGAGCAATTAAATCCAAGATGTTTATACCTATATTTTCATTGCGAATGCAACAAACTGAAAGCAACTGTCTAAAAAGCAGTAACTGTAGCCCGCGCACGCGCACACACGCACACAATGGGGAACAGCAGAGAGGTAAAATATGCTAAATGTATCATGATTGAGAAACAGGATCTAATAGATTATTCCGTTTTTGAGACTGTTATAGCAATACTGGTCCAATTATACATAAAGTTATGAACTTAGAGATGACTTATTAAAACTTAGAGGGAATTTTAATTGGAAGACCATATAGCTTCCAAATCATTGAAGAGAAAACTAACCTCACAAAAATTAATCAATGCAGCTAAGATGGAGTAACGGAGACCGTATTTACCATCGTAGGATAGACCCCAATGTGGATAAAATCTATGAAGCAATGCTTTTTAAGCCATGTGAAAACGATCATCCACTAGGACCTCGTCCTGCCGCCTCCATACCCAGGCTGCTAGGCCTCCTACTGCCACTACCAAGGATGTCCACCAGGTGGCGACATTGCCCCCCTCTGCTCCTGCTGCAGAGCCAGTCCTGAGCAGCCCTGCTCCAGGTTTTGGCAGGCCGCTCCCAGAAGCGCGCTCGTGGGCCTTGCTCCCTTTTAGCCACCAGCAAAGGGATCGAGGGTGAGCAATGAGCCTCCTTACTCATCGAAGATCTAGGAACCTATCTGATTTCTGAGCAGCCCTTTACCCTCGTCTGCCGTCAGGTACTCTCCACCCGACTTGCAGAGTCCGCGGCTTGGGCAGCCTGCACGCTGGCCCCGGCCCGTCAGAATCTCTTCCCCCCACCCCCACCCCACCCCACCCCCACCACCCCGGCCAAGAGGCCACGCGCGGTCGTGAGCAGGGCTCCAGGCCTCTGGAGCCGCGGCCGCTTGGACTGCGTCCTGGCCCTGGGCTCGCGAGCTCCATGCCCTGGGCTGAGTCACTTAACATCTCTAAGCTAGTTTCCTCATCAGTACAATGAGGGCATAATCAGTATTGGGGGGGGGATCAGAATCTGGGGGGGACTACATTTCTGGTGATTGAAGATTATTTTCAGTTTGAATTATACAGTGAGGGACACCATACAATTTTTACTACTGCAGACTTCTGAAGGACAGCTTCTAGTATTCTTAAAACTAATGCATGCACGTACACACAAACACACGTGCACACACACTGACTCTGCTCCGCCTACATCCCCACGCGCACACACACGGAGTCATGGACCACACACACCCCCACAACATACACACAACCACACACGTCCTCAGGCGCGCGCACACACACGCAAAGTCACTGTCACGTGCCACAAACGTCCAGGCTCAACTTTAGAATTCCCAGACTCAGGGGAGTCCTGCGAAGAAAGCGACAGTGCGGGGAGAGCCGATTCCCAGTCTCTGACCGCCAGCCTGACCCTTTTCTTCCCAATGCTGGGTCCATCCCATGCCCCAAGGGGCCTTGGATGTGCACAGGGGGACACTCAGACCTCACATCCGGGCTCTGTCCGTAACCTCCATGCCAACAGCTGCCCGTTGGCCTCTCTGTGAGTCCTGGGATGCTGAACTCCGGGGAGAGCCGGTGCAGAAACTACAAGTGGGTCAGGGGCTGCTGGGGCAGGGCATTCGGGGTCCTGGGATTCCAGAGCACGGGGTGGAGCCAATGGGCGTGTCCCCTTGGCCCTGCTGACTCCACCCCGTAGAGGGCGTGGCCAGAGGGCGTGTCAGGGCCAGAGGGACCCTCTGTAGTTCAGGACCCAGGACAGCGCGGGGGTGTCGGGGGTGGGGGTTGGGGGGCCGCCCCTTGCCGTGGTCTAAGGGCAGAAGCCCTAAGGAAGGGCCGGAGGAGGCTGTAAGGTATCCTCACTGCCATCCATTAAAAAAACAAAAGCCCGCCGCAGGCGAGGGTGGGGAGGGTTTTGCTAGAACAAGGGAAAGACGCTCGCAGAGGTCTGGCCGCAGAGGGCTGGGGGGCTTGCCAGGCTGATGAGGAACCGAGAGGCCGTCGGCCTCTAAACTCCACACGAATTCCTCCGGGTGACCCTGAGATGCAGGGAGACACGGAAAGCACGGTAAACACAGGCCGGAAGCTCAGCAGCCTGTTGCTTGCTTCACCGTCCGTCTGGCGTCCCCTCTGCTAGCAAGCAGCCTTTACCGCATCACCCACGGCTGACCCGGCTCAGGATTCCAGCTGATTTTCCACGGGTGGCATCACTTGCTGGTGACACGAAGCAGGCACGTTAGCCACCTCCCAAACCCTGAGGCTCCTCCTGGGAGGAGCCTGCGGGCCCCCAGTCCAGCCTCTGCGCCACGATGCTCCTTAGTGCCGCTCCCGGTTCGCTGCCCCGGCCTCTAGCTCTGGCCGGAACCTCGCTGGATTGGCGATAAATGGCACCCATGCACCACGGGTAAGCTTGGGGTCCAGATGTGACCATGGCTCGTCTCTTCTTCCCATCGATTGGGGGATTGTTCGGGCTTCATGTCATCGTGTTGGCAGGAAGGCCAGCACCGCCCCCCTGAGACCTCCCTGAAGACACATAGAAACATAGGACACAATGCAGCCCATCTCTTTGTTTTAAAACACCTTTACAGGGCTACGATTTCTGTTCCGTCAATTAGACACATCTCACGTGTAGTATTCGATCAATTTTCATACGTGTCTACACCCAGAAAGCCATCGCCACAATCAAGAGAGCTAACATGTCCACCACTCCCCAAGACGGGCAATTTTCCGATTCCCATATTTACCCCTTCCCACCGCCGTCCCTCCCTGGTAACCATAAGTTTGTTTCTCTATGTCTGTGGCTCTATTTGTCTTTTGCAGTTAAGATCATTTCTGTCTTTTTTTCTTAGATTTCACATGGAAGTTGTGTCATGCGGCATTTTTCTCTCTTCTGGCTTACTTCACTCAGAAGGACTGTCTCTGTGTCCAACCATGTTGCCGCAAATGGCATGGTTCCATCCTTTTTCGCGGCTGTGTAGTATTCCGCGGCATAAAAAGACAACGACTTCTTTATCCAGTCACCAGTCGTTAGATGTTGGGGTTAGTTCCACGTCCTGGCTAATACAAATAGGGCTGCTGTGAGCATTGAGGTGCATGGGACTTTTTGAGTTAGAGTTTTCTCTTGACATATCCCCAGGCGTGGGAAGGCTGGATCATCAGGTAAGTCCATCTGTAGGTTTTTAAGGAACCTCCATCCCGTCTTCTCTAGTGACAATGCAGCCCGTCTTACTGAAGCAGAGCCATGCTCACAAAGTAACGGATATTCCTAGAGGCCAGACATGACGTGCATTCAGCTTGGCCTGTTCCAGAAGAAGAGGGCAGTCTGGCAGGGCTGGAGGAGAGTGACCAGGGGAGTGTGGGACAGGCAGGATTCACACCACGTGGGGACATGACAGGCTGGGATAAGGAGCCTGGGCTTCCAGTCATGCCTTGGTAAGCATGGGGCACTGGTTCCAGGACTCCCCACAGATGCCAAAATCCATGGATGCTGATGCCTCTTATACAAAATGACATAGGACTTTATTTTTTACATACAAACATACTTTTCTTCCACGTTGCTGTCGTTTTTACAATGTTGTGTCGAATTCCAGTCTAGAGCACAATTTTCCACTTATGCATAAACATACCCATACAGTCATTGTCACATTCTCTTTCGCTGTGTCCTCCTGTGTACTTTAAATCATCTCTAGGTGACGCGCGGCATGCAAGGCAACGTGAATGCTATGTAAGCGGTTGCCGGTGTGTGGCAAGTTCAATTGTCGCTTTTCGAAACTTTCCGTTTTTTCCCGAATATTTTCAACCCACAGTTAGTTGAATCGGCTGGATCGGGAGCCCCTAGATACAGAGAACCCCCAAGCCCTTCCCACCTCGGACATTTCCACTGGAAGCGCTGAAGGGGCCCAAAGAGAGGAGAAGAGCGCCCTCTAGCGGCTGCAAACGCTGAGGCATTCCTTCAGCCTATGCAGCGCGGGAGAGAAGGTTTCGGGCCGACTAGCGCAAAAGGAGGGCCCGCCTGGACAGGAAGGAGGAAGGACGACAGCGGAAGCCAGCTCGCACCCTTCCTGGAGCTAGCTGGTTGCAGTGAGGGACGCCGAGGAACTGGGGACACGTCGCGTGGGGAGGGGGGGGCAATCGTGGCGGCCAGGAGCAGGGTTCACACAGCTGGCACCCAGTTTGCACGATCAAAATGACAAGGAGAGGGGGTGGGGGGAAGGGGCTGCCTCAGCACCGGGATCCTGACAAGGGCCATAGCGCCGCGACCTCAGCTAATGCGGCTCCCCTGCTAAGCCAGAAAAAGGAAACTGTGAGGCAAGATACTGCAGATTCCACCGCAGCCACACGGATGACTAGATCTCTAACCTGACAAAATGGAACCCTCGGAAACAGGAATCTTCCCTTTCTTCTACATTTTGACCTTGGCACAGGGAGCCACACTTCTCTGACGGGAACCGTCTTTACTCCGGCAGAGAGCTCAGTTTTCCAGGAATAAGTATGGAGAAAAAGTGTGCCGTGATGGTTTAGCAGTTCAAAGCGGAAGCCCGTCTTAGAAACGGGAAAAACATGCTTCTCAATGAAGTCGAGTTATGGCACGAAGCAGGAGGAAGTTTAAGGAAATCTCTCTTAATATCCATTCACCAGACAAGACTAGCCAGTCCTAAAAAGGCAGCACGTTAAATCAAGGAAGATTCTTGCTTCCTTTTTGGGGCGGGAGGGGGGCGGGGGGACATGAGAAACAATGCCGCATTTTAAAACAAGCCTTGGGGCCCTAGATACGGAGAGTGTTGTTGGGTGTTGAGGCTGAGAGGTGTTGCTGAGGAGAACATAAAGCTGCGTATAGACTGGTATGGGTTCCAAGTCTACCGCTGGAAAAAAATTAGCCAATCATGAGTCCATTTGATTGGGAAAGAAGTAAATAACTCAAAAATGGGAAAGACATGGGATTAAATAGCGGTAGCGAGCAATTAAATCCAAGATGTTTATACCTATATTTTCATTGCGAATGCAACAAACTGAAAGCAACTGTCTAAAAAGCAGTAACTGTAGCCCGCGCACGCGCACACACGCACACAATGGGGAACAGCAGAGAGGTAAAATATGCTAAATGTATCATGATTGAGAAACAAGATCTAATAGATTATTCCGTTTTTGAGACTGTTATAGCAATACTGGTCCAATTATACATAAAGTTATGAACTTAGAGATGACTTATTAAAACTTAGAGG
This sequence comes from Vicugna pacos, assembly GCF_048564905.1. Taxonomy (NCBI): domain Eukaryota; kingdom Metazoa; phylum Chordata; class Mammalia; order Artiodactyla; family Camelidae; genus Vicugna; species Vicugna pacos. The sequence goes on from NW_027328771.1 coordinate 27,443, forward strand.
GAATTTTAATTGGAAGACCATATAGCTTCCAAATCATTGAAGAGAAAACTAACCTCACAAAAATTAATCAATGCAGCTAAGATGGAGTAACGGAGACCGTATTTACCATCGTAGGATAGACCCCAATGTGGATAAAATCTATGAAGCAATGCTTTTTAAGCCATGTGAAAACGATCATCCACTAGGACCTCGTCCTGCCGCCTCCATACCCAGGCTGCTAGGCCTCCTACTGCCACTACCAAGGATGTCCACCAGGTGGCGACATTGCCCCCCTCTGCTCCTGCTGCAGAGCCAGTCCTGAGCAGCCCTGCTCCAGGTTTTGGCAGGCCGCTCCCAGAAGCGCGCTCGTGGGCCTTGCTCCCTTTTAGCCACCAGCAAAGGGATCGAGGATGAGCACTGAGCCTCCTTACTCATCGAAGATCTAGGAACCTATCTGATTTCTGAGCAGCCCTTTACCCTCGTCTGCCGTCAGGTACTCTCCACCCGACTTGCAGAGTCCGCGGCTTGGGCAGCCTGCACGCTGGCCCCGGCCCGTCAGAATCTCTTCCCCCCACCCCCACCCCACCCCACCCCCACCACCCCGGCCAAGAGGCCACGCGCGGTCGTGAGCAGGGCTCCAGGCCTCTGGAGCCGCGGCCGCTTGGACTGCGTCCTGGCCCTGGGCTCGCGAGCTCCATGCCCTGGGCTGAGTCACTTAACATCTCTAAGCTAGTTTCCTCATCAGTACAATGAGGGCATAATCAGTATTGGGGGGGGGATCAGAATCTGGGGGGGACTACATTTCTGGTGATTGAAGATTATTTTCAGTTTGAATTATACAGTGAGGGACACCATACAATTTTTACTACTGCAGACTTCTGAAGGACAGCTTCTAGTATTCTTAAAACTAATGCATGCACGTACACACAAACACACGTGCACACACACTGACTCTGCTCCGCCTACATCCCCACGCGCACACACACGGAGTCATGGACCACACACACCCCCACAACATACACACAACCACACACGTCCTCAGGCGCGCGCACACACACGCAAAGTCACTGTCACGTGCCCCACACGTCCAGGCTCAACTTTAGAATTCCCAGACTCAGGGGAGTCCTGCGAAGAAAGCGACAGTGCGGGGAGAGCCGATTCCCAGTCTCTGACCGCCAGCCTGACCCTTTTCTTCCCAATGCTGGGTCCATCCCATGCCCCAAGGGGCCTTGGATGTGCACAGGGGGACACTCAGACCTCACATCCGGGCTCTGTCCGTAACCTCCATGCCAACAGCTGCCCGTTGGCCTCTCTGTGAGTCCTGGGATGCTGAACTCCGGGGAGAGCCGGTGCAGAAACTACAAGTGGGTCAGGGGCTGCTGGGGCAGGGCATTCGGGGTCCTGGGATTCCAGAGCACGGGGTGGAGCCAATGGGCGTGTCCCCTTGGCCCTGCTGACTCCACCCCGTAGAGGGCGTGGCCAGAGGGCGTGTCAGGGCCAGAGGGACCCTCTGTAGTTCAGGACCCAGGACAGCGCGGGGGTGTCGGGGGTGGGGGTTGGGGGGCCGCCCCTTGCCGTGGTCTAAGGGCAGAAGCCCTAAGGAAGGGCCGGAGGAGGCTGTAAGGTATCCTCACTGCCATCCATTAAAAAAACAAAAGCCCGCCGCAGGCGAGGGTGGGGAGGGTTTTGCTAGAACAAGGGAAAGACGCTCGCAGAGGTCTGGCCGCAGAGGGCTGGGGGGCTTGCCAGGCTGATGAGGAACCGAGAGGCCGTCGGCCTCTAAACTCCACACGAATTCCTCCGGGTGACCCTGAGATGCAGGGAGACACGGAAAGCACGGTAAACACAGGCCGGAAGCTCAGCAGCCTGTTGCTTGCTTCACCGTCCGTCTGGCGTCCCCTCTGCTAGCAAGCAGCCTTTACCGCATCACCCACGGCTGACCCGGCTCAGGATTCCAGCTGATTTTCCACGGGTGGCATCACTTGCTGGTGACACGAAGCAGGCACGTTAGCCACCTCCCAAACCCTGAGGCTCCTCCTGGGAGGAGCCTGCGGGCCCCCAGTCCAGCCTCTGCGCCACGATGCTCCTTAGTGCCGCTCCCGGTTCGCTGCCCCGGCCTCTAGCTCTGGCCGGAACCTCGCTGGATTGGCGATAAATGGCACCCATGCACCACGGGTAAGCTTGGGGTCCAGATGTGACCATGGCTCGTCTCTTCTTCCCATCGATTGGGGGATTGTTCGGGCTTCATGTCATCGTGTTGGCAGGAAGGCCAGCACCGCCCCCCTGAGACCTCCCTGAAGACACATAGAAACATAGGACACAATGCAGCCCATCTCTTTGTTTTAAAACACCTTTACAGGGCTACGATTTCTGTTCCGTCAATTAGACACACCTCACGTGTAGTATTTGATCAATTTTCATACGTGTCTACACCCAGAAAGCCATCGCCACAATCAAGAGAGCTAACATGTCCACCACTCCCCAAGACGGGCAATTTTCCGATTCCCATATTTACCCCTTCCCACCGCCGTCCCTCCCTGGTAACCATAAGTTTGTTTCTCTATGTCTGTGGCTCTATTTGTCTTTTGCAGTTAAGATCATTTCTGTCTTTTTTTCTTAGATTTCACATGGAAGTTGTGTCATGCGGCATTTTTCTCTCTTCTGGCTTACTTCACTCAGAAGGACTGTCTCTGTGTCCAACCATGTTGCCGCAAATGGCATGGTTCCATCCTTTTTCGCGGCTGTGTAGTATTCCGCGGCATAAAAAGACAACGACTTCTTTATCCAGTCACCAGTCGTTAGATGTTGGGGTTAGTTCCACGTCCTGGCTAATACAAATAGGGCTGCTGTGAGCATTGAGGTGCATGGGACTTTTTGAGTTAGAGTTTTCTCTTGACATATCCCCAGGCGTGGGAAGGCTGGATCATCAGGTAAGTCCATCTGTAGGTTTTTAAGGAACCTCCATCCCGTCTTCTCTAGTGACAATGCAGCCCGTCTTACTGAAGCAGAGCCATGCTCACAAAGTAACGGATATTCCTAGAGGCCAGACATGACGTGCATTCAGCTTGGCCTGTTCCAGAAGAAGAGGGCAGTCTGGCAGGGCTGGAGGAGAGTGACCAGGGGAGTGTGGGACAGGCAGGATTCACACCACGTGGGGACATGACAGGCTGGGATAAGGAGCCTGGGCTTCCAGTCATGCCTTGGTAAGCATGGGGCACTGGTTCCAGGACTCCCCACAGATGCCAAAATCCATGGATGCTGATGCCTCTTATACAAAATGACATAGGACTTTATTTTTTACATACAAACATACTTTTCTTCCACGTTGCTGTCGTTTTTACAATGTTGTGTCGAATTCCAGTCTAGAGCACAATTTTCCACTTATGCATAAACATACCCATACAGTCATTGTCACATTCTCTTTCGCTGTGTCCTCCTGTGTACTTTAAATCATCTCTAGGTGACGCGCGGCATGCAAGGCAACGTGAATGCTATGTAAGCGGTTGCCGGTGTGTGGCAAGTTCAATTGTCGCTTTTCAAAACTTTCCGTTTTTTCCCGAATATTTTCAACCCACAGTTAGTTGAATCGGCTGGATCGGGAGCCCCTAGATACAGAGAACCCCCAAGCCCTTCCCACCTCGGACATTTCCACTGGAAGCGCTGAAGGGGCCCAAAGAGAGGAGAAGAGCGCCCTCTAGCGGCTGCAAACGCTGAGGCATTCCTTCAGCCTATGCAGCGCGGGAGAGAAGGTTTCGGGCCGACTAGCGCAAAAGGAGGGCCCGCCTGGACAGGAAGGAGGAAGGACGACAGCGGAAGCCAGCTCGCACCCTTCCTGGAGCTAGCTGGTTGCAGTGAGGGACGCCGAGGAACTGGGGACACGTCGCGTGGGGAGGGGGGGGGGCAATCGTGGCGGCCAGGAGCAGGGTTCACACAGCTGGCACCCAGTTTGCACGATCAAAATGACAAGGAGAGGGGGTGGGGGGAAGGGGCTGCCTCAGCACCGGGATCCTGACAAGGGCCATAGCGCCGCGACCTCAGCTAATGCGGCTCCCCTGCTAAGCCAGAAAAAGGAAACTGTGAGGCAAGATACTGCAGATTCCACCGCAGCCACACGGATGACTAGATCTCTAACCTGACAAAATGGAACCCTCGGAAACAGGAATCTTCCCTTTCTTCTACATTTTGACCTTGGCACAGGGAGCCACACTTCTCTGACGGGAACCGTCTTTACTCCGGCAGAGAGCTCAGTTTTCCAGGAATAAGTATGGAGAAAAAGTGTGCCGTGATGGTTTAGCAGTTCAAAGCGGAAGCCCGTCTTAGAAACGGGAAAAACCTGCTTCTCAATGAAGTCGAGTTATGGCACGAAGCAGGAGGAAGTTTAAGGAAATCTCTCTTAATATCCATTCACCAGACAAGACTAGCCAGTCCTAAAAAGGCAGCACGTTAAATCAAGGAAGATTCTTGCTTCCTTTTTGGGGCGGGAGGGGGGCGGGGGGACATGAGAAACAATGCCGCATTTTAAAACAAGCCTTGGGGCCCTAGATACGGAGAGTGTTGTTGGGTGTTGAGGCTGAGAGGTGTTGCTGAGGAGAACATAAAGCTGCGTATAGACTGGTATGGGTTCCAAGTCTACCGCTGGAAAAAAATTAGCCAATCATGAGTCCATTTGATTGGGAAAGAAGTAAATAACTCAAAAATGGGAAAGACATGGGATTAAATAGCGGTAGCGAGCAATTAAATCCAAGATGTTTATACCTATATTTTCATTGCGAATGCAACAAACTGAAAGCAACTGTCTAAAAAGCAGTAACTGTAGCCCGCGCACGCGCACACACGCACACAATGGGGAACAGCAGAGAGGTAAAATATGCTAAATGTATCACGATTGAGAAACAAGATCTAATAGATTATTCCGTTTTTGAGACTGTTATAGCAATACTGGTCCAATTATACATAAAGTTATGAACTTAGAGATGACTTATTAAAACTTAGAGGGAATTTTAATTGGAAGACCATATAGCTTCCAAATCATTGAAGAGAAAACTAACCTCACAAAAATTAATCAATGCAGCTAAGATGGAGTAACGGAGACCGTATTTACCATCGTAGGATAGACCCCAATGTGGATAAAATCTATGAAGCAATGCTTTTTAAGCCATGTGAAAACGATCATCCACTAGGACCTCGTCCTGCCGCCTCCATACCCAGGCTGCTAGGCCTCCTACTGCCACTACCAAGGATGTCCACCAGGTGGCGACATTGCCCCCCTCTGCTCCTGCTGCAGAGCCAGTCCTGAGCAGCCCTGCTCCAGGTTTTGGCAGGCCGCTCCCAGAAGCGCGCTCGTGGGCCTTGCTCCCTTTTAGCCACCAGCAAAGGGATCGAGGATGAGCACTGAGCCTCCTTACTCATCGAAGATCTAGGAACCTATCTGATTTCTGAGCAGCCCTTTACCCTCGTCTGCCGTCAGGTACTCTCCACCCGACTTGCAGAGTCCGCGGCTTGGGCAGCCTGCACGCTGGCCCCGGCCCGTCAGAATCTCTTCCCCCCACCCCCACCCCACCCCACCCCCACCACCCCGGCCAAGAGGCCACGCGCGGTCGTGAGCAGGGCTCCAGGCCTCTGGAGCCGCGGCCGCTTGGACTGCGTCCTGGCCCTGGGCTCGCGAGCTCCATGCCCTGGGCTGAGTCACTTAACATCTCTAAGCTAGTTTCCTCATCAGTACAATGAGGGCATAATCAGTATGGGGGGGGTTGGATCAGAATCTGGGGGGGACTACATTTCTGGTGATTGAAGATTATTTTCAGTTTGAATTATACAGTGAGGGACACCATACAATTTTTACTACTGCAGACTTCTGAAGGACAGCTTCTAGTATTCTTAAAACTAATGCATGCACGTACACACAAACACACGTGCACACACACTGACTCTGCTCCGCCTACATCCCCACGCGCACACACACGGAGTCATGGACCACACACACCCCCACAACATACACACAACCACACACGTCCTCAGGCGCGCGCACACACACGCAAAGTCACTGTCACGTGCCACAAACGTCCAGGCTCAACTTTAGAATTCCCAGACTCAGGGGAGTCCTGCGAAGAAAGCGACAGTGCGGGGAGAGCCGATTCCCAGTCTCTGACCGCCAGCCTGACCCTTTTCTTCCCAATGCTGGGTCCATCCCATGCCCCAAGGTGCCTTGGATGTGCACAGGGGACACTCAGACCTCACATCCGGGCTCTGTCCGTAACCTCCATGCCAACAGCTGCCCGTTGGCCTCTCTGTGAGTCCTGGGATGCTGAACTCCGGGGAGAGCCGGTGCAGAAACTACAAGTGGGTCAGGGGCTGCTGGGGCAGGGCATTCGGGGTCCTGGGATTCCAGAGCACGGGGTGGAGCCAATGGGCGTGTCCCCTTGGCCCTGCTGACTCCACCCCGTAGAGGGCGTGGCCAGAGGGCGTGTCAGGGCCAGAGGGACCCTCTGTAGTTCAGGACCCAGGACAGCGCGGGGGTGTCGGGGGTGGGGGTTGGGGGGCCGCCCCTTGCCGTGGTCTAAGGGCAGAAGCCCTAAGGAAGGGCCGGAGGAGGCTGTAAGGTATCCTCACTGCCATCCATTAAAAAAACAAAAGCCCGCCGCAGGCGAGGGTGGGGAGGGTTTTGCTAGAACAAGGGAAAGACGCTCGCAGAGGTCTGGCCGCAGAGGGCTGGGGGGCTTGCCAGGCTGATGAGGAACCGAGAGGCCGTCGGCCTCTAAACTCCACACGAATTCCTCCGGGTGACCCTGAGATGCAGGGAGACACGGAAAGCACGGTAAACACAGGCCGGAAGCTCAGCAGCCTGTTGCTTGCTTCACCGTCCGTCTGGCCTCCCCTCTGCTAGCAAGCAGCCTTTACCGCATCACCCACGGCTGACCCGGCTCAGGATTCCAGCTGATTTTCCACGGGTGGCATCACTTGCTGGTGACACGAAGCAGGCACGTTAGCCACCTCCCAAACCCTGAGGCTCCTCCTGGGAGGAGCCTGCGGGCCCCCAGTCCAGCCTCTGCGCCACGATGCTCCTTAGTGCCGCTCCCGGTTCGCTGCCCCGGCCTCTAGCTCTGGCCGGAACCTCGCTGGATTGGCGATAAATGGCACCCATGCACCACGGGTAAGCTTGGGGTCCAGATGTGACCATGGCTCGTCTCTTCTTCCCATCGATTGGGGGATTGTTCGGGCTTCATGTCATCGTGTTGGCAGGAAGGCCAGCACCGCCCCCCTGAGACCTCCCTGAAGACACATAGAAACATAGGACACAATGCAGCCCATCTCTTTGTTTTAAAACACCTTTACAGGGCTACGATTTCTGTTCCGTCAATTAGACACATCTCACGTGTAGTATTCGATCAATTTTCATACGTGTCTACACCCAGAAAGCCATCGCCACAATCAAGAGAGCTAACATGTCCACCACTCCCCAAGACGGGCAATTTTCCGATTCCCATATTTACCCCTTCCCACCGCCGTCCCTCCCTGGTAACCATAAGTTTGTTTCTCTATGTCTGTGGCTCTATTTGTCTTTTGCAGTTAAGATCATTTCTGTCTTTTTTTCTTAGATTTCACATGGAAGTTGTGTCATGCGGCATTTTTCTCTCTTCTGGCTTACTTCACTCAGAAGGACTGTCTCTGTGTCCAACCATGTTGCCGCAAATGGCATGGTTCCATCCTTTTTCGCGGCTGTGTAGTATTCCGCGGCATAAAAAGACAACGACTTCTTTATCCAGTCACCAGTCGTTAGATGTTGGGGTTAGTTCCACGTCCTGGCTAATACAAATAGGGCTGCTGTGAGCATTGAGGTGCATGGGACTTTTTGAGTTAGAGTTTTCTCTTGACATATCCCCAGGCGTGGGAAGGCTGGATCATCAGGTAAGTCCATCTGTAGGTTTTTAAGGAACCTCCATCCCGTCTTCTCTAGTGACAATGCAGCCCGTCTTACTGAAGCAGAGCCATGCTCACAAAGTAACGGATATTCCTAGAGGCCAGACATGACGTGCATTCAGCTTGGCCTGTTCCAGAAGAAGAGGGCAGTCTGGCAGGGCTGGAGGAGAGTGACCAGGGGAGTGTGGGACAGGCAGGATTCACACCACGTGGGGACATGACAGGCTGGGATAAGGAGCCTGGGCTTCCAGTCATGCCTTGGTAAGCATGGGGCACTGGTTCCAGGACTCCCCACAGATGCCAAAATCCATGGATGCTGATGCCTCTTATACAAAATGACATAGGACTTTATTTTTTACATACAAACATACTTTTCTTCCACGTTGCTGTCGTTTTTACAATGTTGTGTCGAATTCCAGTCTAGAGCACAATTTTCCACTTATGCATAAACATACCCATACAGTCATTGTCACATTCTCTTTCGCTGTGTCCTCCTGTGTACTTTAAATCATCTCTAGGTGACGCGCGGCATGCAAGGCAACGTGAATGCTATGTAAGCGGTTGCCGGTGTGTGGCAAGTTCAATTGTCGCTTTTCGAAACTTTCCGTTTTTTCCCGAATATTTTCAACCCACAGTTAGTTGAATCGGCTGGATCGGGAGCCCCTAGATACAGAGAACCCCCAAGCCCTTCCCACCTCGGACATTTCCACTGGAAGCGCTGAAGGGGCCCAAAGAGAGGAGAAGAGCGCCCTCTAGCGGCTGCAAACGCTGAGGCATTCCTTCAGCCTATGCAGCGCGGGAGAGAAGGTTTCGGGCCGACTAGCGCAAAAGGAGGGCCCGCCTGGACAGGAAGGAGGAAGGACGACAGCGGAAGCCAGCTCGCACCCTTCCTGGAGCTAGCTGGTTGCAGTGAGGGACGCCGAGGAACTGGGGACACGTCGCGTGGGGAGGGGGGGGGGCAATCGTGGCGGCCAGGAGCAGGGTTCACACAGCTGGCACCCAGTTTGCACGATCAAAATGACAAGGAGAGGGGGTGGGGGGAAGGGGCTGCCTCAGCACCGGGATCCTGACAAGGGCCATAGCGCCGCGACCTCAGCTAATGCGGCTCCCCTGCTAAGCCAGAAAAAGGAAACTGTGAGGCAAGATACTGCAGATTCCACCGCAGCCACACGGATGACTAGATCTCTAACCTGACAAAATGGAACCCTCGGAAACAGGAATCTTCCCTTTCTTCTACATTTTGACCTTGGCACAGGGAGCCACACTTCTCTGACGGGAACCGTCTTTACTCCGGCAGAGAGCTCAGTTTTCCAGGAATAAGTATGGAGAAAAAGTGTGCCGTGATGGTTTAGCAGTTCAAAGCGGAAGCCCGTCTTAGAAACGGGAAAAACCTGCTTCTCAATGAAGTCGAGTTATGGCACGAAGCAGGAGGAAGTTTAAGGAAATCTCTCTTAATATCCATTCACCAGACAAGACTAGCCAGTCCTAAAAAGGCAGCACGTTAAATCAAGGAAGATTCTTGCTTCCTTTTTGGGGCGGGAGGGGGGCGGGGGGACATGAGAAACAATGCCGCATTTTAAAACAAGCCTTGGGGCCCTAGATACGGAGAGTGTTGTTGGGTGTTGAGGCTGAGAGGTGTTGCTGAGGAGAACATAAAGCTGCGTATAGACTGGTATGGGTTCCAAGTCTACCGCTGGAAAAAAATTAGCCAATCATGAGTCCATTTGATTGGGAAAGAAGTAAATAACTCAAAAATGGGAAAGACATGGGATTAAATAGCGGTAGCGAGCAATTAAATCCAAGATGTTTATACCTATATTTTCATTGCGAATGCAACAAACTGAAAGCAACTGTCTAAAAAGCAGTAACTGTAGCCCGCGCACGCGCACACACGCACACAATGGGGAACAGCAGAGAGGTAAAATATGCTAAATGTATCACGATTGAGAAACAAGATCTAATAGATTATTCCGTTTTTGAGACTGTTATAGCAATACTGGTCCAATTATACATAAAGTTATGAACTTAGAGATGACTTATTAAAACTTAGAGGGAATTTTAATTGGAAGACCATATAGCTTCCAAATCATTGAAGAGAAAACTAACCTCACAAAAATTAATCAATGCAGCTAAGATGGAGTAACGGAGACCGTATTTACCATCGTAGGATAGACCCCAATGTGGATAAAATCTATGAAGCAATGCTTTTTAAGCCATGTGAAAACGATCATCCACTAGGACCTCGTCCTGCCGCCTCCATACCCAGGCTGCTAGGCCTCCTACTGCCACTACCAAGGATGTCCACCAGGTGGCGACATTGCCCCCCTCTGCTCCTGCTGCAGAGCCAGTCCTGAGCAGCCCTGCTCCAGGTTTTGGCAGGCCGCTCCCAGAAGCGCGCTCGTGGGCCTTGCTCCCTTTTAGCCACCAGCAAAGGGATCGAGGATGAGCACTGAGCCTCCTTGCTCATCGAAGATCTAGGAACCTATCTGATTTCTGAGCAGCCCTTTACCCTCGTCTGCCGTCAGGTACTCTCCACCCGACTTGCAGAGTCCGCGGCTTGGGCAGCCTGCACGCTGGCCCCGGCCCGTCAGAATCTCTTCCCCCCACCCCCACCCCACCCCACCCCCACCACCCCGGCCAAGAGGCCACGCGCGGTCGTGAGCAGGGCTCCAGGCCTCTGGAGCCGCGGCCGCTTGGACTGCGTCCTGGCCCTGGGCTCGCGAGCTCCATGCCCTGGGCTGAGTCACTTAACATCTCTAAGCTAGTTTCCTCATCAGTACAATGAGGGCATAATCAGAATGGGGGGGGGATCAGAATCTGGGGGGGACTACATTTCTGGTGATTGAAGATTATTTTCAGTTTGAATTATACAGTGAGGGACACCATACAATTTTTACTACTGCAGACTTCTGAAGGACAGCTTCTAGTATTCTTAAAACTAATGCATGCACGTACACACAAACACACGTGCACACACACTGACTCTGCTCCGCCTACATCCCCACGCGCACACACACGGAGTCATGGACCACACACACCCCCACAACATACACACAACCACACACGTCCTCAGGCGCGCGCACACACACGCAAAGTCACTGTCACGTGCCACAAACGTCCAGGCTCAACTTTAGAATTCCCAGACTCAGGGGAGTCCTGCGAAGAAAGCGACAGTGCGGGGAGAGCCGATTCCCAGTCTCTGACCGCCAGCCTGACCCTTTTCTTCCCAATGCTGGGTCCATCCCATGCCCCAAGGGGCCTTGGATGTGCACAGGGGGACACTCAGACCTCACATCCGGGCTCTGTCCGTAACCTCCATGCCAACAGCTGCCCGTTGGCCTCTCTGTGAGTCCTGGGATGCTGAACTCCGGGGAGAGCCGGTGCAGAAACTACAAGTGGGTCAGGGGCTGCTGGGGCAGGGCATTCGGGGTCCTGGGATTCCAGAGCACGGGGTGGAGCCAATGGGCGTGTCCCCTTGGCCCTGCTGACTCCACCCCGTAGAGGGCGTGGCCAGAGGGCGTGTCAGGGCCAGAGGGACCCTCTGTAGTTCAGGACCCAGGACAGCGCGGGGGTGTCGGGGGTGGGGGTTGGGGGGCCGCCCCTTGCCGTGGTCTAAGGGCAGAAGCCCTAAGGAAGGGCCGGAGGAGGCTGTAAGGTATCCTCACTGCCATCCATTAAAAAAACAAAAGCCCGCCGCAGGCGAGGGTGGGGAGGGTTTTGCTAGAACAAGGGAAAGACGCTCGCAGAGGTCTGGCCGCAGAGGGCTGGGGGGCTTGCCAGGCTGATGAGGAACCGAGAGGCCGTCGGCCTCTAAACTCCACACGAATTCCTCCGGGTGACCCTGAGATGCAGGGAGACACGGAAAGCACGGTAAACACAGGCCGGAAGCTCAGCAGCCTGTTGCTTGCTTCACCGTCCGTCTGGCCTCCCCTCTGCTAGCAAGCAGCCTTTACCGCATCACCCACGGCTGACCCGGCTCAGGATTCCAGCTGATTTTCCACGGGTGGCATCACTTGCTGGTGACACGAAGCAGGCACGTTAGCCACCTCCCAAACCCTGAGGCTCCTCCTGGGAGGAGCCTGCGGGCCCCCAGTCCAGCCTCTGCGCCACGATGCTCCTTAGTGCCGCTCCCGGTTCGCTGCCCCGGCCTCTAGCTCTGGCCGGAACCTCGCTGGATTGGCGATAAATGGCACCCATGCACCACGGGTAAGCTTGGGGTCCAGATGTGACCATGGCTCGTCTCTTCTTCCCATCGATTGGGGGATTGTTCGGGCTTCATGTCATCGTGTTGGCAGGAAGGCCAGCACCGCCCCCCTGAGACCTCCCTGAAGACACATAGAAACATAGGACACAATGCAGCCCATCTCTTTGTTTTAAAACACCTTTACAGGGCTACGATTTCTGTTCCGTCAATTAGACACATCTCACGTGTAGTATTCGATCAATTTTCATACGTGTCTACACCCAGAAAGCCATCGCCACAATCAAGAGAGCTAACATGTCCACCACTCCCCAAGACGGGCAATTTTCCGATTCCCATATTTACCCCTTCCCACCGCCGTCCCTCCCTGGTAACCATAAGTTTGTTTCTCTATGTCTGTGGCTCTATTTGTCTTTTGCAGTTAAGATCATTTCTGTCTTTTTTTCTTAGATTTCACATGGAAGTTGTGTCATGCGGCATTTTTCTCTCTTCTGGCTTACTTCACTCAGAAGGACTGTCTCTGTGTCCAACCATGTTGCCGCAAATGGCATGGTTCCATCCTTTTTCGCGGCTGTGTAGTATTCCGCGGCATAAAAAGACAACGACTTCTTTATCCAGTCACCAGTCGTTAGATGTTGGGGTTAGTTCCACGTCCTGGCTAATACAAATAGGGCTGCTGTGAGCATTGAGGTGCATGGGACTTTTTGAGTTAGAGTTTTCTCTTGACATATCCCCAGGCGTGGGAAGGCTGGATCATCAGGTAAGTCCATCTGTAGGTTTTTAAGGAACCTCCATCCCGTCTTCTCTAGTGACAATGCAGCCCGTCTTACTGAAGCAGAGCCATGCTCACAAAGTAACGGATATTCCTAGAGGCCAGACATGACGTGCATTCAGCTTGGCCTGTTCCAGAAGAAGAGGGCAGTCTGGCAGGGCTGGAGGAGAGTGACCAGGGGAGTGTGGGACAGGCAGGATTCACACCACGTGGGGACATGACAGGCTGGGATAAGGAGCCTGGGCTTCCAGTCATGCCTTGGTAAGCATGGGGCACTGGTTCCAGGACTCCCCACAGATGCCAAAATCCATGGATGCTGATGCCTCTTATACAAAATGACATAGGACTTTATTTTTTACATACAAACATACTTTTCTTCCACGTTGCTGTCGTTTTTACAATGTTGTGTCGAATTCCAGTCTAGAGCACAATTTTCCACTTATGCATAAACATACCCATACAGTCATTGTCACATTCTCTTTCGCTGTGTCCTCCTGTGTACTTTAAATCATCTCTAGGTGACGCGCGGCATGCAAGGCAACGTGAATGCTATGTAAGCGGTTGCCGGTGTGTGGCAAGTTCAATTGTCGCTTTTCGAAACTTTCCGTTTTTTCCCGAATATTTTCAACCCACAGTTAGTTGAATCGGCTGGATCGGGAGCCCCTAGATACAGAGAACCCCCAAGCCCTTCCCACCTCGGACATTTCCACTGGAAGCGCTGAAGGGGCCCAAAGAGAGGAGAAGAGCGCCCTCTAGCGGCTGCAAACGCTGAGGCATTCCTTCAGCCTATGCAGCGCGGGAGAGAAGGTTTCGGGCCGACTAGCGCAAAAGGAGGGCCCGCCTGGACAGGAAGGAGGAAGGACGACAGCGGAAGCCAGCTCGCACCCTTCCTGGAGCTAGCTGGTTGCAGTGAGGGACGCCGAGGAACTGGGGACACGTCGCGTGGGGAGGGGGGGGGGCAATCGTGGCGGCCAGGAGCAGGGTTCACACAGCTGGCACCCAGTTTGCACGATCAAAATGACAAGGAGAGGGGGTGGGGGGAAGGGGCTGCCTCAGCACCGGGATCCTGACAAGGGCCATAGCGCCGCGACCTCAGCTAATGCGGCTCCCCTGCTAAGCCAGAAAAAGGAAACTGTGAGGCAAGATACTGCAGATTCCACCGCAGCCACACGGATGACTAGATCTCTAACCTGACAAAATGGAACCCTCGGAAACAGGAATCTTCCCTTTCTTCTACATTTTGACCTTGGCACAGGGAGCCACACTTCTCTGACGGGAACCGTCTTTACTCCGGCAGAGAGCTCAGTTTTCCAGGAATAAGTATGGAGAAAAAGTGTGCCGTGATGGTTTAGCAGTTCAAAGCGGAAGCCCGTCTTAGAAACGGGAAAAACATGCTTCTCAATGAAGTCGAGTTATGGCACGAAGCAGGAGGAAGTTTAAGGAAATCTCTCTTAATATCCATTCACCAGACAAGACTAGCCAGTCCTAAAAAGGCAGCACGTTAAATCAAGGAAGATTCTTGCTTCCTTTTTGGGGCGGGAGGGGGGCGGGGGGACATGAGAAACAATGCCGCATTTTAAAACAAGCCTTGGGGCCCTAGATACGGAGAGTGTTGTTGGGTGTTGAGGCTGAGAGGTGTTGCTGAGGAGAACATAAAGCTGCGTATAGACTGGTATGGGTTCCAAGTCTACCGCTGGAAAAAAATTAGCCAATCATGAGTCCATTTGATTGGGAAAGAAGTAAATAACTCAAAAATGGGAAAGACATGGGATTAAATAGCGGTAGCGAGCAATTAAATCCAAGATGTTTATACCTATATTTTCATTGCGAATGCAACAAACTGAAAGCAACTGTCTAAAAAGCAGTAACTGTAGCCCGCGCACGCGCACACACGCACACAATGGGGAACAGCAGAGAGGTAAAATATGCTAAATGTATCACGATTGAGAAACAAGATCTAATAGATTATTCCGTTTTTGAGACTGTTATAGCAATACTGGTCCAATTATACATAAAGTTATGAACTTAGAGATGACTTATTAAAACTTAGAGGGAATTTTAATTGGAAGACCATATAGCTTCCAAATCATTGAAGAGAAAACTAACCTCACAAAAATTAATCAATGCAGCTAAGATGGAGTAACGGAGACCGTATTTACCATCGTAGGATAGACCCCAATGTGGATAAAATCTATGAAGCAATGCTTTTTAAGCCATGTGAAAACGATCATCCACTAGGACCTCGTCCTGCCGCCTCCATACCCAGGCTGCTAGGCCTCCTACTGCCACTACCAAGGATGTCCACCAGGTGGCGACATTGCCCCCCTCTGCTCCTGCTGCAGAGCCAGTCCTGAGCAGCCCTGCTCCAGGTTTTGGCAGGCCGCTCCCAGAAGCGCGCTCGTGGGCCTTGCTCCCTTTTAGCCACCAGCAAAGGGATCGAGGATGAGCACTGAGCCTCCTTGCTCATCGAAGATCTAGGAACCTATCTGATTTCTGAGCAGCCCTTTACCCTCGTCTGCCGTCAGGTACTCTCCACCCGACTTGCAGAGTCCGCGGCTTGGGCAGCCTGCACGCTGGCCCCGGCCCGTCAGAATCTCTTCCCCCCACCCCCACCCCACCCCACCCCCACCACCCCGGCCAAGAGGCCACGCGCGGTCGTGAGCAGGGCTCCAGGCCTCTGGAGCCGCGGCCGCTTGGACTGCGTCCTGGCCCTGGGCTCGCGAGCTCCATGCCCTGGGCTGAGTCACTTAACATCTCTAAGCTAGTTTCCTCATCAGTACAATGAGGGCATAATCAGAATGGGGGGGGGATCAGAATCTGGGGGGGACTACATTTCTGGTGATTGAAGATTATTTTCAGTTTGAATTATACAGTGAGGGACACCATACAATTTTTACTACTGCAGACTTCTGAAGGACAGCTTCTAGTATTCTTAAAACTAATGCATGCACGTACACACAAACACACGTGCACACACACTGACTCTGCTCCGCCTACATCCCCACGCGCACACACACGGAGTCATGGACCACACACACCCCCACAACATACACACAACCACACACGTCCTCAGGCGCGCGCACACACACGCAAAGTCACTGTCACGTGCCACAAACGTCCAGGCTCAACTTTAGAATTCCCAGACTCAGGGGAGTCCTGCGAAGAAAGCGACAGTGCGGGGAGAGCCGATTCCCAGTCTCTGACCGCCAGCCTGACCCTTTTCTTCCCAATGCTGGGTCCATCCCATGCCCCAAGGGGCCTTGGATGTGCACAGGGGGACACTCAGACCTCACATCCGGGCTCTGTCCGTAACCTCCATGCCAACAGCTGCCCGTTGGCCTCTCTGTGAGTCCTGGGATGCTGAACTCCGGGGAGAGCCGGTGCAGAAACTACAAGTGGGTCAGGGGCTGCTGGGGCAGGGCATTCGGGGTCCTGGGATTCCAGAGCACGGGGTGGAGCCAATGGGCGTGTCCCCTTGGCCCTGCTGACTCCACCCCGTAGAGGGCGTGGCCAGAGGGCGTGTCAGGGCCAGAGGGACCCTCTGTAGTTCAGGACCCAGGACAGCGCGGGGGTGTCGGGGGTGGGGGTTGGGGGGCCGCCCCTTGCCGTGGTCTAAGGGCAGAAGCCCTAAGGAAGGGCCGGAGGAGGCTGTAAGGTATCCTCACTGCCATCCATTAAAAAAACAAAAGCCCGCCGCAGGCGAGGGTGGGGAGGGTTTTGCTAGAACAAGGGAAAGACGCTCGCAGAGGTCTGGCCGCAGAGGGCTGGGGGGCTTGCCAGGCTGATGAGGAACCGAGAGGCCGTCGGCCTCTAAACTCCACACGAATTCCTCCGGGTGACCCTGAGATGCAGGGAGACACGGAAAGCACGGTAAACACAGGCCGGAAGCTCAGCAGCCTGTTGCTTGCTTCACCGTCCGTCTGGCCTCCCCTCTGCTAGCAAGCAGCCTTTACCGCATCACCCACGGCTGACCCGGCTCAGGATTCCAGCTGATTTTCCACGGGTGGCATCACTTGCTGGTGACACGAAGCAGGCACGTTAGCCACCTCCCAAACCCTGAGGCTCCTCCTGGGAGGAGCCTGCGGGCCCCCAGTCCAGCCTCTGCGCCACGATGCTCCTTAGTGCCGCTCCCGGTTCGCTGCCCCGGCCTCTAGCTCTGGCCGGAACCTCGCTGGATTGGCGATAAATGGCACCCATGCACCACGGGTAAGCTTGGGGTCCAGATGTGACCATGGCTCGTCTCTTCTTCCCATCGATTGGGGGATTGTTCGGGCTTCATGTCATCGTGTTGGCAGGAAGGCCAGCACCGCCCCCCTGAGACCTCCCTGAAGACACATAGAAACATAGGACACAATGCAGCCCATCTCTTTGTTTTAAAACACCTTTACAGGGCTACGATTTCTGTTCCGTCAATTAGACACACCTCACGTGTAGTATTTGATCAATTTTCATACGTGTCTACACCCAGAAAGCCATCGCCACAATCAAGAGAGCTAACATGTCCACCACTCCCCAAGACGGGCAATTTTCCGATTCCCATATTTACCCCTTCCCACCGCCGTCCCTCCCTGGTAACCATAAGTTTGTTTCTCTATGTCTGTGGCTCTATTTGTCTTTTGCAGTTAAGATCATTTCTGTCTTTTTTTCTTAGATTTCACATGGAAGTTGTGTCATGCGGCATTTTTCTCTCTTCTGGCTTACTTCACTCAGAATGACTGTCTCTGTGTCCAACCATGTTGCCGCAAATGGCATGGTTCCATCCTTTTTCGCGGCTGTGTAGTATTCCGCGGCATAAAAAGACAACGACTTCTTTATCCAGTCACCAGTCGTTAGATGTTGGGGTTAGTTCCACGTCCTGGCTAATACAAATAGGGCTGCTGTGAGCATTGAGGTGCATGGGACTTTTTGAGTTAGAGTTTTCTCTTGACATATCCCCAGGCGTGGGAAGGCTGGATCATCAGGTAAGTCCATCTGTAGGTTTTTAAGGAACCTCCATCCCGTCTTCTCTAGTGACAATGCAGCCCGTCTTACTGAAGCAGAGCCATGCTCACAAAGTAACGGATATTCCTAGAGGCCAGACATGACGTGCATTCAGCTTGGCCTGTTCCAGAAGAAGAGGGCAGTCTGGCAGGGCTGGAGGAGAGTGACCAGGGGAGTGTGGGACAGGCAGGATTCACACCACGTGGGGACATGACAGGCTGGGATAAGGAGCCTGGGCTTCCAGTCATGCCTTGGTAAGCATGGGGCACTGGTTCCAGGACTCCCCACAGATGCCAAAATCCATGGATGCTGATGCCTCTTATACAAAATGACATAGGACTTTATTTTTTACATACAAACATACTTTTCTTCCACGTTGCTGTCGTTTTTACAATGTTGTGTCGAATTCCAGTCTAGAGCACAATTTTCCACTTATGCATAAACATACCCATACAGTCATTGTCACATTCTCTTTCGCTGTGTCCTCCTGTGTACTTTAAATCATCTCTAGGTGACGCGCGGCATGCAAGGCAACGTGAATGCTATGTAAGCGGTTGCCGGTGTGTGGCAAGTTCAATTGTCGCTTTTCGAAACTTTCCGTTTTTTCCCGAATATTTTCAACCCACAGTTAGTTGAATCGGCTGGATCGGGAGCCCCTAGATACAGAGAACCCCCAAGCCCTTCCCACCTCGGACATTTCCACTGGAAGCGCTGAAGGGGCCCAAAGAGAGGAGAAGAGCGCCCTCTAGCGGCTGCAAACGCTGAGGCATTCCTTCAGCCTATGCAGCGCGGGAGAGAAGGTTTCGGGCCGACTAGCGCAAAAGGAGGGCCCGCCTGGACAGGAAGGAGGAAGGACGACAGCGGAAGCCAGCTCGCACCCTTCCTGGAGCTAGCTGGTTGCAGTGAGGGACGCCGAGGAACTGGGGACACGTCGCGTGGGGAGGGGGGGGGGCAATCGTGGCGGCCAGGAGCAGGGTTCACACAGCTGGCACCCAGTTTGCACGATCAAAATGACAAGGAGAGGGGGTGGGGGGAAGGGGCTGCCTCAGCACCGGGATCCTGACAAGGGCCATAGCGCCGCGACCTCAGCTAATGCGGCTCCCCTGCTAAGCCAGAAAAAGGAAACTGTGAGGCAAGATACTGCAGATTCCACCGCAGCCACACCGATGACTAGATCTCTAACCTGACAAAATGGAACCCTCGGAAACAGGAATCTTCCCTTTCTTCTACATTTTGACCTTGGCACAGGGAGCCACACTTCTCTGACGGGAACCGTCTTTACTCCGGCAGAGAGCTCAGTTTTCCAGGAATAAGTATGGAGAAAAAGTGTGCCGTGATGGTTTAGCAGTTCAAAGCGGAAGCCCGTCTTAGAAACGGGAAAAACATGCTTCTCAATGAAGTCGAGTTATGGCACGAAGCAGGAGGAAGTTTAAGGAAATCTCTCTTAATATCCATTCACCAGACAAGACTAGCCAGTCCTAAAAAGGCAGCACGTTAAATCAAGGAAGATTCTTGCTTCCTTTTTGGGGCGGGAGGGGGGCGGGGGGACATGAGAAACAATGCCGCATTTTAAAACAAGCCTTGGGGCCCTAGATACGGAGAGTGTTGTTGGGTGTTGAGGCTGAGAGGTGTTGCTGAGGAGAACATAAAGCTGCGTATAGACTGGTATGGGTTCCAAGTCTACCGCTGGAAAAAAATTAGCCAATCATGAGTCCATTTGATTGGGAAAGAAGTAAATAACTCAAAAATGGGAAAGACATGGGATTAAATAGCGGTAGCGAGCAATTAAATCCAAGATGTTTATACCTATATTTTCATTGCGAATGCAACAAACTGAAAGCAACTGTCTAAAAAGCAGTAACTGTAGCCCGCGCACGCGCACACACGCACACAATGGGGAACAGCAGAGAGGTAAAATATGCTAAATGTATCATGATTGAGAAACAGGATCTAATAGATTATTCCGTTTTTGAGACTGTTATAGCAATACTGGTCCAATTATACATAAAGTTATGAACTTAGAGATGACTTATTAAAACTTAGAGGGAATTTTAATTGGAAGACCATATAGCTTCCAAATCATTGAAGAGAAAACTAACCTCACAAAAATTAATCAATGCAGCTAAGATGGAGTAACGGAGACCGTATTTACCATCGTAGGATAGACCCCAATGTGGATAAAATCTATGAAGCAATGCTTTTTAAGCCATGTGAAAACGATCATCCACTAGGACCTCGTCCTGCCGCCTCCATACCCAGGCTGCTAGGCCTCCTACTGCCACTACCAAGGATGTCCACCAGGTGGCGACATTGCCCCCCTCTGCTCCTGCTGCAGAGCCAGTCCTGAGCAGCCCTGCTCCAGGTTTTGGCAGGCCGCTCCCAGAAGCGCGCTCGTGGGCCTTGCTCCCTTTTAGCCACCAGCAAAGGGATCGAGGGTGAGCACTGAGCCTCCTTACTCATCGAAGATCTAGGAACCTATCTGATTTCTGAGCAGCCCTTTACCCTCGTCTGCCGTCAGGTACTCTCCACCCGACTTGCAGAGTCCGCGGCTTGGGCAGCCTGCACGCTGGCCCCGGCCCGTCAGAATCTCTTCCCCCCACCCCCACCCCACCCCACCCCCACCACCCCGGCCAAGAGGCCACGCGCGGTCGTGAGCAGGGCTCCAGGCCTCTGGAGCCGCGGCCGCTTGGACTGCGTCCTGGCCCTGGGCTCGCGAGCTCCATGCCCTGGGCTGAGTCACTTAACATCTCTAAGCTAGTTTCCTCATCAGTACAATGAGGGCATAATCAGTATGGGGGGGGGATCAGAATCTGGGGGGGACTACATTTCTGGTGAGTGAAGATTATTTTCAGTTTGAATTATACAGTGAGGGACACCATACAATTTTTACTACTGCAGACTTCTGAAGGACAGCTTCTAGTATTCTTAAAACTAATGCATGCACGTACACACAAACACACGTGCACACACACTGACTCTGCTCCGCCTACATCCCCACGCGCACACACACGGAGTCATGGACCACACACACCCCCACAACATACACACAACCACACACGTCCTCAGGTGCGCGCACACACACGCAAAGTCACTGTCACGTGCCCCACACGTCCAGGCTCAACTTTAGAATTCCCAGACTCAGGGGAGTCCTGCGAAGAAAGCGACAGTGCGGGGAGAGCCGATTCCCAGTCTCTGACCGCCAGCCTGACCCTTTTCTTCCCAATGCTGGGTCCATCCCATGCCCCAAGGGGCCTTGGATGTGCACAGGGGGACACTCAGACCTCACATCCGGGCTCTGTCCGTAACCTCCATGCCAACAGCTGCCCGTTGGCCTCTCTGTGAGTCCTGGGATGCTGAACTCCGGGGAGAGCCGGTGCAGAAACTACAAGTGGGTCAGGGGCTGCTGGGGCAGGGCATTCGGGGTCCTGGGATTCCAGAGCACGGGGTGGAGCCAATGGGCGTGTCCCCTTGGCCCTGCTGACTCCACCCCGTAGAGGGCGTGGCCAGAGGGCGTGTCAGGGCCAGAGGGACCCTCTGTAGTTCAGGACCCAGGACAGCGCGGGGGTGTCGGGGGTGGGGGTTGGGGGGCCGCCCCTTGCCGTGGTCTAAGGGCAGAAGCCCTAAGGAAGGGCCGGAGGAGGCTGTAAGGTATCCTCACTGCCATCCATTAAAAAAACAAAAGCCCGCCGCAGGCGAGGGTGGGGAGGGTTTTGCTAGAACAAGGGAAAGACGCTCGCAGAGGTCTGGCCGCAGAGGGCTGGGGGGCTTGCCAGGCTGATGAGGAACCGAGAGGCCGTCGGCCTCTAAACTCCACACGAATTCCTCCGGGTGACCCTGAGATGCAGGGAGACACGGAAAGCACGGTAAACACAGGCCGGAAGCTCAGCAGCCTGTTGCTTGCTTCACCGTCCGTCTGGCGTCCCCTCTGCTAGCAAGCAGCCTTTACCGCATCACCCACGGCTGACCCGGCTCAGGATTCCAGCTGATTTTCCACGGGTGGCATCACTTGCTGGTGACACGAAGCAGGCACGTTAGCCACCTCCCAAACCCTGAGGCTCCTCCTGGGAGGAGCCTGCGGGCCCCCAGTCCAGCCTCTGCGCCACGATGCTCCTTAGTGCCGCTCCCGGTTCGCTGCCCCGGCCTCTAGCTCTGGCCGGAACCTCGCTGGATTGGCGATAAATGGCACCCATGCACCACGGGTAAGCTTGGGGTCCAGATGTGACCATGGCTCGTCTCTTCTTCCCATCGATTGGGGGATTGTTCGGGCTTCATGTCATCGTGTTGGCAGGAAGGCCAGCACCGCCCCCCTGAGACCTCCCTGAAGACACATAGAAACATAGGACACAATGCAGCCCATCTCTTTGTTTTAAAACACCTTTACAGGGCTACGATTTCTGTTCCGTCAATTAGACACACCTCACGTGTAGTATTTGATCAATTTTCATACGTGTCTACACCCAGAAAGCCATCGCCACAATCAAGAGAGCTAACATGTCCACCACTCCCCAAGACGGGCAATTTTCCGATTCCCATATTTACCCCTTCCCACCGCCGTCCCTCCCTGGTAACCATAAGTTTGTTTCTCTATGTCTGTGGCTCTATTTGTCTTTTGCAGTTAAGATCATTTCTGTCTTTTTTTCTTAGATTTCACATGGAAGTTGTGTCATGCGGCATTTTTCTCTCTTCTGGCTTACTTCACTCAGAATGACTGTCTCTGTGTCCAACCATGTTGCCGCAAATGGCATGGTTCCATCCTTTTTCGCGGCTGTGTAGTATTCCGCGGCATAAAAAGACAACGACTTCTTTATCCAGTCACCAGTCGTTAGATGTTGGGGTTAGTTCCACGTCCTGGCTAATACAAATAGGGCTGCTGTGAGCATTGAGGTGCATGGGACTTTTTGAGTTAGAGTTTTCTCTTGACATATCCCCAGGCGTGGGAAGGCTGGATCATCAGGTAAGTCCATCTGTAGGTTTTTAAGGAACCTCCATCCCGTCTTCTCTAGTGACAATGCAGCCCGTCTTACTGAAGCAGAGCCATGCTCACAAAGTAACGGATATTCCTAGAGGCCAGACATGACGTGCATTCAGCTTGGCCTGTTCCAGAAGAAGAGGGCAGTCTGGCAGGGCTGGAGGAGAGTGACCAGGGGAGTGTGGGACAGGCAGGATTCACACCACGTGGGGACATGACAGGCTGGGATAAGGAGCCTGGGCTTCCAGTCATGCCTTGGTAAGCATGGGGCACTGGTTCCAGGACTCCCCACAGATGCCAAAATCCATGGATGCTGATGCCTCTTATACAAAATGACATAGGACTTTATTTTTTACATACAAACATACTTTTCTTCCACGTTGCTGTCGTTTTTACAATGTTGTGTCGAATTCCAGTCTAGAGCACAATTTTCCACTTATGCATAAACATACCCATACAGTCATTGTCACATTCTCTTTCGCTGTGTCCTCCTGTGTACTTTAAATCATCTCTAGGTGACGCGCGGCATGCAAGGCAACGTGAATGCTATGTAAGCGGTTGCCGGTGTGTGGCAAGTTCAATTGTCGCTTTTCGAAACTTTCCGTTTTTTCCCGAATATTTTCAACCCACAGTTAGTTGAATCGGCTGGATCGGGAGCCCCTAGATACAGAGAACCCCCAAGCCCTTCCCACCTCGGACATTTCCACTGGAAGCGCTGAAGGGGCCCAAAGAGAGGAGAAGAGCGCCCTCTAGCGGCTGCAAACGCTGAGGCATTCCTTCAGCCTATGCAGCGCGGGAGAGAAGGTTTCGGGCCGACTAGCGCAAAAGGAGGGCCCGCCTGGACAGGAAGGAGGAAGGACGACAGCGGAAGCCAGCTCGCACCCTTCCTGGAGCTAGCTGGTTGCAGTGAGGGACGCCGAGGAACTGGGGACACGTCGCGTGGGGAGGGGGGGGGGCAATCGTGGCGGCCAGGAGCAGGGTTCACACAGCTGGCACCCAGTTTGCACGATCAAAATGACAAGGAGAGGGGGTGGGGGGAAGGGGCTGCCTCAGCACCGGGATCCTGACAAGGGCCATAGCGCCGCGACCTCAGCTAATGCGGCTCCCCTGCTAAGCCAGAAAAAGGAAACTGTGAGGCAAGATACTGCAGATTCCACCGCAGCCACACCGATGACTAGATCTCTAACCTGACAAAATGGAACCCTCGGAAACAGGAATCTTCCCTTTCTTCTACATTTTGACCTTGGCACAGGGAGCCACACTTCTCTGACGGGAACCGTCTTTACTCCGGCAGAGAGCTCAGTTTTCCAGGAATAAGTATGGAGAAAAAGTGTGCCGTGATGGTTTAGCAGTTCAAAGCGGAAGCCCGTCTTAGAAACGGGAAAAACATGCTTCTCAATGAAGTCGAGTTATGGCACGAAGCAGGAGGAAGTTTAAGGAAATCTCTCTTAATATCCATTCACCAGACAAGACTAGCCAGTCCTAAAAAGGCAGCACGTTAAATCAAGGAAGATTCTTGCTTCCTTTTTGGGGCGGGAGGGGGGCGGGGGGACATGAGAAACAATGCCGCATTTTAAAACAAGCCTTGGGGCCCTAGATACGGAGAGTGTTGTTGGGTGTTGAGGCTGAGAGGTGTTGCTGAGGAGAACATAAAGCTGCGTATAGACTGGTATGGGTTCCAAGTCTACCGCTGGAAAAAAATTAGCCAATCATGAGTCCATTTGATTGGGAAAGAAGTAAATAACTCAAAAATGGGAAAGACATGGGATTAAATAGCGGTAGCGAGCAATTAAATCCAAGATGTTTATACCTATATTTTCATTGCGAATGCAACAAACTGAAAGCAACTGTCTAAAAAGCAGTAACTGTAGCCCGCGCACGCGCACACACGCACACAATGGGGAACAGCAGAGAGGTAAAATATGCTAAATGTATCATGATTGAGAAACAGGATCTAATAGATTATTCCGTTTTTGAGACTGTTATAGCAATACTGGTCCAATTATACATAAAGTTATGAACTTAGAGATGACTTATTAAAACTTAGAGGGAATTTTAATTGGAAGACCATATAGCTTCCAAATCATTGAAGAGAAAACTAACCTCACAAAAATTAATCAATGCAGCTAAGATGGAGTAACGGAGACCGTATTTACCATCGTAGGATAGACCCCAATGTGGATAAAATCTATGAAGCAATGCTTTTTAAGCCATGTGAAAACGATCATCCACTAGGACCTCGTCCTGCCGCCTCCATACCCAGGCTGCTAGGCCTCCTACTGCCACTACCAAGGATGTCCACCAGGTGGCGACATTGCCCCCCTCTGCTCCTGCTGCAGAGCCAGTCCTGAGCAGCCCTGCTCCAGGTTTTGGCAGGCCGCTCCCAGAAGCGCGCTCGTGGGCCTTGCTCCCTTTTAGCCACCAGCAAAGGGATCGAGGGTGAGCACTGAGCCTCCTTACTCATCGAAGATCTAGGAACCTATCTGATTTCTGAGCAGCCCTTTACCCTCGTCTGCCGTCAGGTACTCTCCACCCGACTTGCAGAGTCCGCGGCTTGGGCAGCCTGCACGCTGGCCCCGGCCCGTCAGAATCTCTTCCCCCCACCCCCACCCCACCCCACCCCCACCACCCCGGCCAAGAGGCCACGCGCGGTCGTGAGCAGGGCTCCAGGCCTCTGGAGCCGCGGCCGCTTGGACTGCGTCCTGGCCCTGGGCTCGCGAGCTCCATGCCCTGGGCTGAGTCACTTAACATCTCTAAGCTAGTTTCCTCATCAGTACAATGAGGGCATAATCAGTATGGGGGGGGGATCAGAATCTGGGGGGGACTACATTTCTGGTGAGTGAAGATTATTTTCAGTTTGAATTATACAGTGAGGGACACCATACAATTTTTACTACTGCAGACTTCTGAAGGACAGCTTCTAGTATTCTTAAAACTAATGCATGCACGTACACACAAACACACGTGCACACACACTGACTCTGCTCCGCCTACATCCCCACGCGCACACACACGGAGTCATGGACCACACACACCCCCACAACATACACACAACCACACACGTCCTCAGGTGCGCGCACACACACGCAAAGTCACTGTCACGTGCCCCACACGTCCAGGCTCAACTTTAGAATTCCCAGACTCAGGGGAGTCCTGCGAAGAAAGCGACAGTGCGGGGAGAGCCGATTCCCAGTCTCTGACCGCCAGCCTGACCCTTTTCTTCCCAATGCTGGGTCCATCCCATGCCCCAAGGGGCCTTGGATGTGCACAGGGGGACACTCAGACCTCACATCCGGGCTCTGTCCGTAACCTCCATGCCAACAGCTGCCCGTTGGCCTCTCTGTGAGTCCTGGGATGCTGAACTCCGGGGAGAGCCGGTGCAGAAACTACAAGTGGGTCAGGGGCTGCTGGGGCAGGGCATTCGGGGTCCTGGGATTCCAGAGCACGGGGTGGAGCCAATGGGCGTGTCCCCTTGGCCCTGCTGACTCCACCCCGTAGAGGGCGTGGCCAGAGGGCGTGTCAGGGCCAGAGGGACCCTCTGTAGTTCAGGACCCAGGACAGCGCGGGGGTGTCGGGGGTGGGGGTTGGGGGGCCGCCCCTTGCCGTGGTCTAAGGGCAGAAGCCCTAAGGAAGGGCCGGAGGAGGCTGTAAGGTATCCTCACTGCCATCCATTAAAAAAACAAAAGCCCGCCGCAGGCGAGGGTGGGGAGGGTTTTGCTAGAACAAGGGAAAGACGCTCGCAGAGGTCTGGCCGCAGAGGGCTGGGGGGCTTGCCAGGCTGATGAGGAACCGAGAGGCCGTCGGCCTCTAAACTCCACACGAATTCCTCCGGGTGACCCTGAGATGCAGGGAGACACGGAAAGCACGGTAAACACAGGCCGGAAGCTCAGCAGCCTGTTGCTTGCTTCACCGTCCGTCTGGCCTCCCCTCTGCTAGCAAGCAGCCTTTACCGCATCACCCACGGCTGACCCGGCTCAGGATTCCAGCTGATTTTCCACGGGTGGCATCACTTGCTGGTGACACGAAGCAGGCACGTTAGCCACCTCCCAAACCCTGAGGCTCCTCCTGGGAGGAGCCTGCGGGCCCCCAGTCCAGCCTCTGCGCCACGATGCTCCTTAGTGCCGCTCCCGGTTCGCTGCCCCGGCCTCTAGCTCTGGCCGGAACCTCGCTGGATTGGCGATAAATGGCACCCATGCACCACGGGTAAGCTTGGGGTCCAGATGTGACCATGGCTCGTCTCTTCTTCCCATCGATTGGGGGATTGTTCGGGCTTCATGTCATCGTGTTGGCAGGAAGGCCAGCACCGCCCCCCTGAGACCTCCCTGAAGACACATAGAAACATAGGACACAATGCAGCCCATCTCTTTGTTTTAAAACACCTTTACAGGGCTACGATTTCTGTTCCGTCAATTAGACACACCTCACGTGTAGTATTTGATCAATTTTCATACGTGTCTACACCCAGAAAGCCATCGCCACAATCAAGAGAGCTAACATGTCCACCACTCCCCAAGACGGGCAATTTTCCGATTCCCATATTTACCCCTTCCCACCGCCGTCCCTCCCTGGTAACCATAAGTTTGTTTCTCTATGTCTGTGGCTCTATTTGTCTTTTGCAGTTAAGATCATTTCTGTCTTTTTTTCTTAGATTTCACATGGAAGTTGTGTCATGCGGCATTTTTCTCTCTTCTGGCTTACTTCACTCAGAATGACTGTCTCTGTGTCCAACCATGTTGCCGCAAATGGCATGGTTCCATCCTTTTTCGCGGCTGTGTAGTATTCCGCGGCATAAAAAGACAACGACTTCTTTATCCAGTCACCAGTCGTTAGATGTTGGGGTTAGTTCCACGTCCTGGCTAATACAAATAGGGCTGCTGTGAGCATTGAGGTGCATGGGACTTTTTGAGTTAGAGTTTTCTCTTGACATATCCCCAGGCGTGGGAAGGCTGGATCATCAGGTAAGTCCATCTGTAGGTTTTTAAGGAACCTCCATCCCGTCTTCTCTAGTGACAATGCAGCCCGTCTTACTGAAGCAGAGCCATGCTCACAAAGTAACGGATATTCCTAGAGGCCAGACATGACGTGCATTCAGCTTGGCCTGTTCCAGAAGAAGAGGGCAGTCTGGCAGGGCTGGAGGAGAGTGACCAGGGGAGTGTGGGACAGGCAGGATTCACACCACGTGGGGACATGACAGGCTGGGATAAGGAGCCTGGGCTTCCAGTCATGCCTTGGTAAGCATGGGGCACTGGTTCCAGGACTCCCCACAGATGCCAAAATCCATGGATGCTGATGCCTCTTATACAAAATGACATAGGACTTTATTTTTTACATACAAACATACTTTTCTTCCACGTTGCTGTCGTTTTTACAATGTTGTGTCGAATTCCAGTCTAGAGCACAATTTTCCACTTATGCATAAACATACCCATACAGTCATTGTCACATTCTCTTTCGCTGTGTCCTCCTGTGTACTTTAAATCATCTCTAGGTGACGCGCGGCATGCAAGGCAACGTGAATGCTATGTAAGCGGTTGCCGGTGTGTGGCAAGTTCAATTGTCGCTTTTCGAAACTTTCCGTTTTTTCCCGAATATTTTCAACCCACAGTTAGTTGAATCGGCTGGATCGGGAGCCCCTAGATACAGAGAACCCCCAAGCCCTTCCCACCTCGGACATTTCCACTGGAAGCGCTGAAGGGGCCCAAAGAGAGGAGAAGAGCGCCCTCTAGCGGCTGCAAACGCTGAGGCATTCCTTCAGCCTATGCAGCGCGGGAGAGAAGGTTTCGGGCCGACTAGCGCAAAAGGAGGGCCCGCCTGGACAGGAAGGAGGAAGGACGACAGCGGAAGCCAGCTCGCACCCTTCCTGGAGCTAGCTGGTTGCAGTGAGGGACGCCGAGGAACTGGGGACACGTCGCGTGGGGAGGGGGGGGGGCAATCGTGGCGGCCAGGAGCAGGGTTCACACAGCTGGCACCCAGTTTGCACGATCAAAATGACAAGGAGAGGGGGTGGGGGGAAGGGGCTGCCTCAGCACCGGGATCCTGACAAGGGCCATAGCGCCGCGACCTCAGCTAATGCGGCTCCCCTGCTAAGCCAGAAAAAGGAAACTGTGAGGCAAGATACTGCAGATTCCACCGCAGCCACACCGATGACTAGATCTCTAACCTGACAAAATGGAACCCTCGGAAACAGGAATCTTCCCTTTCTTCTACATTTTGACCTTGGCACAGGGAGCCACACTTCTCTGACGGGAACCGTCTTTACTCCGGCAGAGAGCTCAGTTTTCCAGGAATAAGTATGGAGAAAAAGTGTGCCGTGATGGTTTAGCAGTTCAAAGCGGAAGCCCGTCTTAGAAACGGGAAAAACATGCTTCTCAATGAAGTCGAGTTATGGCACGAAGCAGGAGGAAGTTTAAGGAAATCTCTCTTAATATCCATTCACCAGACAAGACTAGCCAGTCCTAAAAAGGCAGCACGTTAAATCAAGGAAGATTCTTGCTTCCTTTTTGGGGCGGGAGGGGGGCGGGGGGACATGAGAAACAATGCCGCATTTTAAAACAAGCCTTGGGGCCCTAGATACGGAGAGTGTTGTTGGGTGTTGAGGCTGAGAGGTGTTGCTGAGGAGAACATAAAGCTGCGTATAGACTGGTATGGGTTCCAAGTCTACCGCTGGAAAAAAATTAGCCAATCATGAGTCCATTTGATTGGGAAAGAAGTAAATAACTCAAAAATGGGAAAGACATGGGATTAAATAGCGGTAGCGAGCAATTAAATCCAAGATGTTTATACCTATATTTTCATTGCGAATGCAACAAACTGAAAGCAACTGTCTAAAAAGCAGTAACTGTAGCCCGCGCACGCGCACACACGCACACAATGGGGAACAGCAGAGAGGTAAAATATGCTAAATGTATCATGATTGAGAAACAGGATCTAATAGATTATTCCGTTTTTGAGACTGTTATAGCAATACTGGTCCAATTATACATAAAGTTATGAACTTAGAGATGACTTATTAAAACTTAGAGGGAATTTTAATTGGAAGACCATATAGCTTCCAAATCATTGAAGAGAAAACTAACCTCACAAAAATTAATCAATGCAGCTAAGATGGAGTAACGGAGACCGTATTTACCATCGTAGGATAGACCCCAATGTGGATAAAATCTATGAAGCAATGCTTTTTAAGCCATGTGAAAACGATCATCCACTAGGACCTCGTCCTGCCGCCTCCATACCCAGGCTGCTAGGCCTCCTACTGCCACTACCAAGGATGTCCACCAGGTGGCGACATTGCCCCCCTCTGCTCCTGCTGCAGAGCCAGTCCTGAGCAGCCCTGCTCCAGGTTTTGGCAGGCCGCTCCCAGAAGCGCGCTCGTGGGCCTTGCTCCCTTTTAGCCACCAGCAAAGGGATCGAGGGTGAGCACTGAGCCTCCTTACTCATCGAAGATCTAGGAACCTATCTGATTTCTGAGCAGCCCTTTACCCTCGTCTGCCGTCAGGTACTCTCCACCCGACTTGCAGAGTCCGCGGCTTGGGCAGCCTGCACGCTGGCCCCGGCCCGTCAGAATCTCTTCCCCCCACCCCCACCCCACCCCACCCCCACCACCCCGGCCAAGAGGCCACGCGCGGTCGTGAGCAGGGCTCCAGGCCTCTGGAGCCGCGGCCGCTTGGACTGCGTCCTGGCCCTGGGCTCGCGAGCTCCATGCCCTGGGCTGAGTCACTTAACATCTCTAAGCTAGTTTCCTCATCAGTACAATGAGGGCATAATCAGTATGGGGGGGGGATCAGAATCTGGGGGGGACTACATTTCTGGTGAGTGAAGATTATTTTCAGTTTGAATTATACAGTGAGGGACACCATACAATTTTTACTACTGCAGACTTCTGAAGGACAGCTTCTAGTATTCTTAAAACTAATGCATGCACGTACACACAAACACACGTGCACACACACTGACTCTGCTCCGCCTACATCCCCACGCGCACACACACGGAGTCATGGACCACACACACCCCCACAACATACACACAACCACACACGTCCTCAGGTGCGCGCACACACACGCAAAGTCACTGTCACGTGCCCCACACGTCCAGGCTCAACTTTAGAATTCCCAGACTCAGGGGAGTCCTGCGAAGAAAGCGACAGTGCGGGGAGAGCCGATTCCCAGTCTCTGACCGCCAGCCTGACCCTTTTCTTCCCAATGCTGGGTCCATCCCATGCCCCAAGGGGCCTTGGATGTGCACAGGGGGACACTCAGACCTCACATCCGGGCTCTGTCCGTAACCTCCATGCCAACAGCTGCCCGTTGGCCTCTCTGTGAGTCCTGGGATGCTGAACTCCGGGGAGAGCCGGTGCAGAAACTACAAGTGGGTCAGGGGCTGCTGGGGCAGGGCATTCGGGGTCCTGGGATTCCAGAGCACGGGGTGGAGCCAATGGGCGTGTCCCCTTGGCCCTGCTGACTCCACCCCGTAGAGGGCGTGGCCAGAGGGCGTGTCAGGGCCAGAGGGACCCTCTGTAGTTCAGGACCCAGGACAGCGCGGGGGTGTCGGGGGTGGGGGTTGGGGGGCCGCCCCTTGCCGTGGTCTAAGGGCAGAAGCCCTAAGGAAGGGCCGGAGGAGGCTGTAAGGTATCCTCACTGCCATCCATTAAAAAAACAAAAGCCCGCCGCAGGCGAGGGTGGGGAGGGTTTTGCTAGAACAAGGGAAAGACGCTCGCAGAGGTCTGGCCGCAGAGGGCTGGGGGGCTTGCCAGGCTGATGAGGAACCGAGAGGCCGTCGGCCTCTAAACTCCACACGAATTCCTCCGGGTGACCCTGAGATGCAGGGAGACACGGAAAGCACGGTAAACACAGGCCGGAAGCTCAGCAGCCTGTTGCTTGCTTCACCGTCCGTCTGGCGTCCCCTCTGCTAGCAAGCAGCCTTTACCGCATCACCCACGGCTGACCCGGCTCAGGATTCCAGCTGATTTTCCACGGGTGGCATCACTTGCTGGTGACACGAAGCAGGCACGTTAGCCACCTCCCAAACCCTGAGGCTCCTCCTGGGAGGAGCCTGCGGGCCCCCAGTCCAGCCTCTGCGCCACGATGCTCCTTAGTGCCGCTCCCGGTTCGCTGCCCCGGCCTCTAGCTCTGGCCGGAACCTCGCTGGATTGGCGATAAATGGCACCCATGCACCACGGGTAAGCTTGGGGTCCAGATGTGACCATGGCTCGTCTCTTCTTCCCATCGATTGGGGGATTGTTCGGGCTTCATGTCATCGTGTTGGCAGGAAGGCCAGCACCGCCCCCCTGAGACCTCCCTGAAGACACATAGAAACATAGGACACAATGCAGCCCATCTCTTTGTTTTAAAACACCTTTACAGGGCTACGATTTCTGTTCCGTCAATTAGACACATCTCACGTGTAGTATTCGATCAATTTTCATACGTGTCTACACCCAGAAAGCCATCGCCACAATCAAGAGAGCTAACATGTCCACCACTCCCCAAGACGGGCAATTTTCCGATTCCCATATTTACCCCTTCCCACCGCCGTCCCTCCCTGGTAACCATAAGTTTGTTTCTCTATGTCTGTGGCTCTATTTGTCTTTTGCAGTTAAGATCATTTCTGTCTTTTTTTCTTAGATTTCACATGGAAGTTGTGTCATGCGGCATTTTTCTCTCTTCTGGCTTACTTCACTCAGAAGGACTGTCTCTGTGTCCAACCATGTTGCCGCAAATGGCATGGTTCCATCCTTTTTCGCGGCTGTGTAGTATTCCGCGGCATAAAAAGACAACGACTTCTTTATCCAGTCACCAGTCGTTAGATGTTGGGGTTAGTTCCACGTCCTGGCTAATACAAATAGGGCTGCTGTGAGCATTGAGGTGCATGGGACTTTTTGAGTTAGAGTTTTCTCTTGACATATCCCCAGGCGTGGGAAGGCTGGATCATCAGGTAAGTCCATCTGTAGGTTTTTAAGGAACCTCCATCCCGTCTTCTCTAGTGACAATGCAGCCCGTCTTACTGAAGCAGAGCCATGCTCACAAAGTAACGGATATTCCTAGAGGCCAGACATGACGTGCATTCAGCTTGGCCTGTTCCAGAAGAAGAGGGCAGTCTGGCAGGGCTGGAGGAGAGTGACCAGGGGAGTGTGGGACAGGCAGGATTCACACCACGTGGGGACATGACAGGCTGGGATAAGGAGCCTGGGCTTCCAGTCATGCCTTGGTAAGCATGGGGCACTGGTTCCAGGACTCCCCACAGATGCCAAAATCCATGGATGCTGATGCCTCTTATACAAAATGACATAGGACTTTATTTTTTACATACAAACATACTTTTCTTCCACGTTGCTGTCGTTTTTACAATGTTGTGTCGAATTCCAGTCTAGAGCACAATTTTCCACTTATGCATAAACATACCCATACAGTCATTGTCACATTCTCTTTCGCTGTGTCCTCCTGTGTACTTTAAATCATCTCTAGGTGACGCGCGGCATGCAAGGCAACGTGAATGCTATGTAAGCG
The DNA here is from genome assembly GCF_048564905.1 of Vicugna pacos. Lineage (NCBI taxonomy): Eukaryota > Metazoa > Chordata > Mammalia > Artiodactyla > Camelidae > Vicugna > Vicugna pacos. Next base: position 60,764 of record NW_027328771.1, read on the forward strand.
GTTGCCGGTGTGTGGCAAGTTCAATTGTCGCTTTTCGAAACTTTCCGTTTTTTCCCGAATATTTTCAACCCACAGTTAGTTGAATCGGCTGGATCGGGAGCCCCTAGATACAGAGAACCCCCAAGCCCTTCCCACCTCGGACATTTCCACTGGAAGCGCTGAAGGGGCCCAAAGAGAGGAGAAGAGCGCCCTCTAGCGGCTGCAAACGCTGAGGCATTCCTTCAGCCTATGCAGCGCGGGAGAGAAGGTTTCGGGCCGACTAGCGCAAAAGGAGGGCCCGCCTGGACAGGAAGGAGGAAGGACGACAGCGGAAGCCAGCTCGCACCCTTCCTGGAGCTAGCTGGTTGCAGTGAGGGACGCCGAGGAACTGGGGACACGTCGCGTGGGGAGGGGGGGGGGCAATCGTGGCGGCCAGGAGCAGGGTTCACACAGCTGGCACCCAGTTTGCACGATCAAAATGACAAGGAGAGGGGGTGGGGGGAAGGGGCTGCCTCAGCACCGGGATCCTGACAAGGGCCATAGCGCCGCGACCTCAGCTAATGCGGCTCCCCTGCTAAGCCAGAAAAAGGAAACTGTGAGGCAAGATACTGCAGATTCCACCGCAGCCACACGGATGACTAGATCTCTAACCTGACAAAATGGAACCCTCGGAAACAGGAATCTTCCCTTTCTTCTACATTTTGACCTTGGCACAGGGAGCCACACTTCTCTGACGGGAACCGTCTTTACTCCGGCAGAGAGCTCAGTTTTCCAGGAATAAGTATGGAGAAAAAGTGTGCCGTGATGGTTTAGCAGTTCAAAGCGGAAGCCCGTCTTAGAAACGGGAAAAACATGCTTCTCAATGAAGTCGAGTTATGGCACGAAGCAGGAGGAAGTTTAAGGAAATCTCTCTTAATATCCATTCACCAGACAAGACTAGCCAGTCCTAAAAAGGCAGCACGTTAAATCAAGGAAGATTCTTGCTTCCTTTTTGGGGCGGGAGGGGGGCGGGGGGACATGAGAAACAATGCCGCATTTTAAAACAAGCCTTGGGGCCCTAGATACGGAGAGTGTTGTTGGGTGTTGAGGCTGAGAGGTGTTGCTGAGGAGAACATAAAGCTGCGTATAGACTGGTATGGGTTCCAAGTCTACCGCTGGAAAAAAATTAGCCAATCATGAGTCCATTTGATTGGGAAAGAAGTAAATAACTCAAAAATGGGAAAGACATGGGATTAAATAGCGGTAGCGAGCAATTAAATCCAAGATGTTTATACCTATATTTTCATTGCGAATGCAACAAACTGAAAGCAACTGTCTAAAAAGCAGTAACTGTAGCCCGCGCACGCGCACACACGCACACAATGGGGAACAGCAGAGAGGTAAAATATGCTAAATGTATCATGATTGAGAAACAGGATCTAATAGATTATTCCGTTTTTGAGACTGTTATAGCAATACTGGTCCAATTATACATAAAGTTATGAACTTAGAGATGACTTATTAAAACTTAGAGGGAATTTTAATTGGAAGACCATATAGCTTCCAAATCATTGAAGAGAAAACTAACCTCACAAAAATTAATCAATGCAGCTAAGATGGAGTAACGGAGACCGTATTTACCATCGTAGGATAGACCCCAATGTGGATAAAATCTATGAAGCAATGCTTTTTAAGCCATGTGAAAACGATCATCCACTAGGACCTCGTCCTGCCGCCTCCATACCCAGGCTGCTAGGCCTCCTACTGCCACTACCAAGGATGTCCACCAGGTGGCGACATTGCCCCCCTCTGCTCCTGCTGCAGAGCCAGTCCTGAGCAGCCCTGCTCCAGGTTTTGGCAGGCCGCTCCCAGAAGCGCGCTCGTGGGCCTTGCTCCCTTTTAGCCACCAGCAAAGGGATCGAGGGTGAGCACTGAGCCTCCTTACTCATCGAAGATCTAG
>NW_027328772.1:0-62402 GCF_048564905.1 Vicugna pacos
TCAGGGTCACCCGGAGGAATTCGTGTGGAGTTTAGAGGCCGACGGCCTCTCGGTTCCTCATCAGCCTGGCAAGCCCCCCAGCCCTCTGCGGCCAGACCTCTGCGAGCGTCTTTCCCTTGTTCTAGCAAAACCCTCCCCACCCTCGCCTGCGGCGGGCTTTTGTTTTTTTAATTGATGGCAGTGAGGATACCTTACAGCCTCCTCCGGCCCTTCCTTAGGGCTTCTGCCCTTAGAGCACGGCAAGGGGCGGCCCCCCAACCCCCACCCCCGACACCCCCGCGCTGTCCTGGGTCCTGAACTACAGAGGGTCCCTCTGGCCCTGACACGCCCTCTGGCCACGCCCTCTACGGGGTGGAGTCAGCAGGGCCAAGGGGACACGCCCATTGGCTCCACCCCGTGCTCTGGAATCCCAGGACCCCGAATGCCCTGCCCCAGCAGCCCCTGACCCACTTGTAGTTTCTGCACCGGCTCTCCCCGGAGTTCAGCATCCCAGGACTCACAGAGAGGCCAACGGGCAGCTGTTGGCATGGAGGTTACGGACAGAGCCCGGATGTGAGGTCTGAGTGTCCCCCTGTGCACATCCAAGGCCCCTTGGGGCATGGGATGGACCCAGCATTGGGAAGAAAAGGGTCAGGCTGGCGGTCAGAGACTGGGAATCGGCTCTCCCCGCACTGTCGCTTTCTTTGCAGGACTCCCCTGAGTCTGGGAATTCTAAAGTTGAGCCTGGACGTGTGGGGCACGTGACAGTGACTTTGCGTGTGTGTGTGCGCGCGCCTGAGGACCTGTGTGGTTGTGTGTATGTTGTGGGGGTGTGTGTGGTCCATGACTCCGTGTGTGTGCGCGTGGGGATGTAGGCGGAGCGGAGTCAGTGTGTGTGCACGTGTGTTTGTGTGTACGTGCATGCATTAGTTTTAAGAATACTAGAAGCTGTCCTTCAGAAGTCTGCAGTAGTAAAAATTGTATGGTGTCCCTCACTGTATAATTCAAACTGAAAATAATCTTCAATCACCAGAAATGTAGTCCCCCCCAGATTCTGATTTCCCCCCCCCCATACCGATTATGCCCTCATTGTACTGATGAGGAAACTAGCTTAGAGATGTTAAGTGACTCAGCCCAGGGCATGGAGCTCGCGAGCCCAGGGCCAGGACGCAGTCCAAGCGGCGCGGCTCCAGAGGCCTGGAGCCCTGCTCACGACCGCGCGTGGCCTCTTGGCCGGGGTGGTGGGGGTGGGGTGGGGTGGGGGTGGGGGGAAGAGATTCTGACGGGCCGGGGCCAGCGTGCAGGCTGCCCAAGCCGCGGACTCTGCAAGTCGGGTGGAGAGTACCTGACGGCAGACGAGGGTAAAGGGCTGCTCAGAAATCAGATAGGTTCCTAGATCTTCGATGAGTAAGGAGGCTCAGTGCTCATCCTCGATCCCTTTGCTGGTGGCTAAAAGGGAGCAAGGCCCACGAGCGCGCTTCTGGGAGCGGCCTGCCAAAACCTGGAGCAGGGCTGCTCAGGACTGGCTCTGCAGCAGGAGCAGAGGGGGGCAATGTCGCCACCCGGTGGACATCCTTGGTAGTGGCAGTAGGAGGCCTAGCAGCCTGGGTATGGAGGCGGCAGGACGAGGTCCTAGTGGATGATCGTTTTCACATGGCTTAAAAAGCATTGCTTCATAGATTTTATCCACATTGGGGTCTATCCTACGATGGTAAATACGGTCTCCGTTACTCCATCTTAGCTGCATTGATTAATTTTTGTGAGGTTAGTTTTCTCTTCAATGATTTGGAAGCTATATGGTCTTCCAATTAAAATTCCCTCTAAGTTTTAATAAGTCATCTCTAAGTTCATAACTCTATATGTAATTGGACCAGTATTGCTATAACAGTCTCAAAAACGGGATAATCTATTAGATCTTGTTTCTCAATCATGATACATTTAGCATATTTTACCTCTCTGCCGTTCCCCATTGTGTGCGTGTGTGCGCGTGCGCGGGCTACAGTTACTGCTTTTTAGACAGTTGCTTTCAGTTTGTTGCATTCGCAATGAAAATATAGGTATAAACATCTTGGATTTAATTGCTCGCTACCGCTATTTAATCCCATGTCTTTCCCATTTTTGAGTTATTTACTTCTTTCCCAATCAAATGGACTCATGATTGGCTACTTTTTTTCCAGCGGTAGACTTGGAACCCATACCAGTCTATACGCAGCTTTACGTTCTCCTCAGCAACACCTCTCAGCCTCAACACCCAACAACACTCTCCGTATCTAGGGCCCCAAGGCTTGTTTTAAAATGCGGCATTGTTTCTCATGTCCCCCCGCCCCCACCCCGCCCCAGAAAGGAAGCAAGAAGCTTCCTGGATTTAAAGTGCTGCCTTTTTAGGACTGGCTAGTCTTGTCTGGTGAATGGATATTAAGAGAGATTTCCTTAAACTTCCTCCTGCTTCGTGCCATAACTCGACTTCATTGAGAAGCAGGTTTTTCCCGTTTCTAAGACGGGCTTCCGCTTTGAACTGCTAAACCATCACGGCACACTTTTTCTCCATACTTATTCCTGGAAAACTGAGCTCTCTGCCGGAGTAAAGACGGTTCCCGTCAGAGAAGTGTGGCTCCCTGTCCCAAGGTCAAAATGGAGAAGAAAGGGAAGATTCCTGTTTCCGAGGGTTCCATTTTGTCAGGTTAGAGATCTAGTCATCCGTGTGGCTGCGGTGGAATCTGCAGTATCTTGCCTCACAGTTTCCTTTTTCTGGCTTAGCAGGGGAGCCGCATTAGCTGAGGTCGCGGCGCTATGGCCCTTGTCAGGATCCCGGTGCTGAGGCAGCCCCTTCCCCCCACCCCCTCTCCTTGTCATTTTGATCGTGCAAACTGGGTGCCAGCTGTGTGAACCCTGCTCCTGGCCGCCACGATTGCCCCCCCCCATCCCCACGCGACGTGTCCCCAGTTCCTCGGCGTCCCTCACTGCAACCAGCTAGCTCCAGGAAGGGTGCGAGCTGGCTTCCGCTGTCGTCCTTCCTCCTTCCTGTCCAGGCGGGCCCTCCTTTTGCGCTAGTCGGCCCGAAACCTTCTCTCCCGCGCTGCATAGGCTGAAGGAATGCCTCAGCGTTTGCAGCCGCTAGAGGGCGCTCTTCTCCTCTCTTTGGGCCCCTTCAGCGCTTCCAGTGGAAATTTCCGAGGTGGGAAGGGCTTGGGGGTTCTCTGTATCTAGGGGCTCCCGATCCAGCCGATTCAACTAACTGTGGGTTGAAAATATTCGGGAAAAAACGGAAAGTTTCGAAAAGCGACAATTGAACTTGCCACACACCGGCAACCGCTTACATAGCATTCACGTTGCCTTGCATGCCGCGCGTCACCTAGAGATGATTTAAAGTACACAGGAGGACACAGCGAAAGAGAATGTGACAATGACTGTATGGGTATGTTTATGCATAAGTGGAAAATTGTGCTCTAGACTGGAATTCGACACAACATTGTAAAAACGACAACAACGTGGAAGAAAACTACGTTTGTATGTAAAAAATAAAGTCCTATGTCATTTTGCATAAGAGGCATCAGCATCCATGGATGTTGGCATCTGTGGGGAGTCCTGGAACCAGTGCCCCATGCTTACCAAGGCATGACTGGAAGCCCAGGCTCCTTATCCCAGCCTGTCATGTCCCCACGTGGTGTGAATCCTGCCTGTCCCACACTCCCCTGGTCACTCTCCTCCAGCCCTGCCAGACTGCCCTCTTCTTCTGGAACAGGCCAAGCTGAATGCACGTCATGTCTGACCTCTAGGAATATCCGTTACTTTGTGAGCATGGCTCTGCTTCAGGAAGACGGGCTGCATTGTCACTAGAGAAGACGGGATGGAGGTTCCTTAAAAACCTACAAATGGACTTACCTGATGATCCAGCCTTCCCACGCCTGGGGATATGTCAAGAGAAGACTCTAACTCAAAAAGTCCCATGCACCTCAATGCTCACAGCAGCCCTATTTGTATTAGCCAGGACGTGGAACTAACCCCAACATCTAACGACTGGTGACTGGATAAAGACGTAGTTGTCTTTTTATGCCGCGGAATACTACACAGCCGTGAAAAAGGATGGAACCATGCCATTGGCGGCAACATGGTTGGACACAGAGACAGTCCTTCTGAGTGAAGTAAGCCAGAAGAGAGAAAAATGCCGCATGACACAACTTCCATGTGAAATCTAAGAAAAAAAGACAGAAATGATCTTAACTGCAAAAGACAAATAGAGCCACAGACATAGAGAAACAAACTTATGGTTACCAGGGAGGGACGGCGGTGGGAAGGGGTAAATATGGGAATCGGAAAATTGCCCGTCTTGGGGAGTGGTGGACATGTTAGCTCTCTTGATTGTGGCGATGGCTTTCTGGGTGTAGACATGTATGAAAATTGATCAAATACTACACGTGAGATGTGTCTAATTGACGGAACAGAAATCGTAGCCCTGTAAAGGTGTTTTAAAACAAAGAGGTGGGCTGCATTGTGTCCTATGTTTCTATGTGTCTTCAGGGAGGTCTCAGGGGGGCGGTGCTGGCCTTCCTGCCAACACGATGACATGAAGCCCGAACAATCCCCCAATCGATGGGAAGAAGAGACGAGCCATGGTCACATCTGGACCCCAAGCTTACACGTGGTGCATGGGTGCCATTTATCGCCAATCCAGCGAGGTTCCGGCCAGAGCTAGAGGCCGGGGCAGCGAACCGGGAGCGGCAGTAAGGAGCATCGTGGCGCAGAGGCTGGACTGGGGGCCCGCAGGCTCCTCCCAGGAGGAGCCTCAGGGTTTGGGAGGTGGCTAACGTGCCTGCTTCGTGTCACCAGCAAGTGATGCCACCCGTGGACAATCAGCTGGAATCCTGAGCCGGGTCAGCCGTGGGTGATGCGGTAAAGGCTGCCTGCTAGCAGAGGGGACGCCAGACGGACGGTGAAGCAAGCAACAGGCTGCTGAGCTTCCGGCCTGTGTTTACCGTGCTTTCCGTGTCTCCCTGCATCTCAGGGTCACCCGGAGGAATTCGTGTGGAGTTTAGAGGCCGACGGCCTCTCGGTTCCTCATCAGCCTGGCAAGCCCCCCAGCCCTCTGCGGCCAGACCTCTGCGAGCGTCTTTCCCTTGTTCTAGCAAAACCCTCCCCACCCTCGCCTGCGGCGGGCTTTTGTTTTTTTAATTGATGGCAGTGAGGATACCTTACAGCCTCCTCCGGCCCTTCCTTAGGGCTTCTGCCCTTAGAGCACGGCAAGGGGCGGCCCCCCAACCCCCACCCCCGACACCCCCGCGCTGTCCTGGGTCCTGAACTACAGAGGGTCCCTCTGGCCCTGACACGCCCTCTGGCCACGCCCTCTACGGGGTGGAGTCAGCAGGGCCAAGGGGACACGCCCATTGGCTCCACCCCGTGCTCTGGAATCCCAGGACCCCGAATGCCCTGCCCCAGCAGCCCCTGACCCACTTGTAGTTTCTGCACCGGCTCTCCCCGGAGTTCAGCATCCCAGGACTCACAGAGAGGCCAACGGGCAGCTGTTGGCATGGAGGTTACGGACAGAGCCCGGATGTGAGGTCTGAGTGTCCCCCTGTGCACATCCAAGGCCCCTTGGGGCATGGGATGGACCCAGCATTGGGAAGAAAAGGGTCAGGCTGGCGGTCAGAGACTGGGAATCGGCTCTCCCCGCACTGTCGCTTTCTTTGCAGGACTCCCCTGAGTCTGGGAATTCTAAAGTTGAGCCTGGACGTGTGGGGCACGTGACAGTGACTTTGCGTGTGTGTGTGCGCGCGCCTGAGGACCTGTGTGGTTGTGTGTATGTTGTGGGGGTGTGTGTGGTCCATGACTCCGTGTGTGTGCGCGTGGGGATGTAGGCGGAGCGGAGTCAGTGTGTGTGCACGTGTGTTTGTGTGTACGTGCATGCATTAGTTTTAAGAATACTAGAAGCTGTCCTTCAGAAGTCTGCAGTAGTAAAAATTGTATGGTGTCCCTCACTGTATAATTCAAACTGAAAATAATCTTCAATCACCAGAAATGTAGTCCCCCCCAGATTCTGATTTCCCCCCCCCCCATACCGATTATGCCCTCATTGTACTGATGAGGAAACTAGCTTAGAGATGTTAAGTGACTCAGCCCAGGGCATGGAGCTCGCGAGCCCAGGGCCAGGACGCAGTCCAAGCGGCGCGGCTCCAGAGGCCTGGAGCCCTGCTCACGACCGCGCGTGGCCTCTTGGCCGGGGTGGTGGGGGTGGGGTGGGGTGGGGGTGGGGGGAAGAGATTCTGACGGGCCGGGGCCAGCGTGCAGGCTGCCCAAGCCGCGGACTCTGCAAGTCGGGTGGAGAGTACCTGACGGCAGACGAGGGTAAAGGGCTGCTCAGAAATCAGATAGGTTCCTAGATCTTCGATGAGTAAGGAGGCTCAGTGCTCATCCTCGATCCCTTTGCTGGTGGCTAAAAGGGAGCAAGGCCCACGAGCGCGCTTCTGGGAGCGGCCTGCCAAAACCTGGAGCAGGGCTGCTCAGGACTGGCTCTGCAGCAGGAGCAGAGGGGGGCAATGTCGCCACCCGGTGGACATCCTTGGTAGTGGCAGTAGGAGGCCTAGCAGCCTGGGTATGGAGGCGGCAGGACGAGGTCCTAGTGGATGATCGTTTTCACATGGCTTAAAAAGCATTGCTTCATAGATTTTATCCACATTGGGGTCTATCCTACGATGGTAAATACGGTCTCCGTTACTCCATCTTAGCTGCATTGATTAATTTTTGTGAGGTTAGTTTTCTCTTCAATGATTTGGAAGCTATATGGTCTTCCAATTAAAATTCCCTCTAAGTTTTAATAAGTCATCTCTAAGTTCATAACTCTATATGTAATTGGACCAGTATTGCTATAACAGTCTCAAAAACGGGATAATCTATTAGATCTTGTTTCTCAATCATGATACATTTAGCATATTTTACCTCTCTGCCGTTCCCCATTGTGTGCGTGTGTGCGCGTGCGCGGGCTACAGTTACTGCTTTTTAGACAGTTGCTTTCAGTTTGTTGCATTCGCAATGAAAATATAGGTATAAACATCTTGGATTTAATTGCTCGCTACCGCTATTTAATCCCATGTCTTTCCCATTTTTGAGTTATTTACTTCTTTCCCAATCAAATGGACTCATGATTGGCTACTTTTTTTCCAGCGGTAGACTTGGAACCCATACCAGTCTATACGCAGCTTTACGTTCTCCTCAGCAACACCTCTCAGCCTCAACACCCAACAACACTCTCCGTATCTAGGGCCCCAAGGCTTGTTTTAAAATGCGGCATTGTTTCTCATGTCCCCCCGCCCCCACCCCGCCCCAGAAAGGAAGCAAGAAGCTTCCTGGATTTAAAGTGCTGCCTTTTTAGGACTGGCTAGTCTTGTCTGGTGAATGGATATTAAGAGAGATTTCCTTAAACTTCCTCCTGCTTCGTGCCATAACTCGACTTCATTGAGAAGCAGGTTTTTCCCGTTTCTAAGACGGGCTTCCGCTTTGAACTGCTAAACCATCACGGCACACTTTTTCTCCATACTTATTCCTGGAAAACTGAGCTCTCTGCCGGAGTAAAGACGGTTCCCGTCAGAGAAGTGTGGCTCCCTGTCCCAAGGTCAAAATGGAGAAGAAAGGGAAGATTCCTGTTTCCGAGGGTTCCATTTTGTCAGGTTAGAGATCTAGTCATCCGTGTGGCTGCGGTGGAATCTGCAGTATCTTGCCTCACATTTTCCTTTTTCTGGCTTAGCAGGGGAGCCGCATTAGCTGAGGTCGCGGCGCTATGGCCCTTGTCAGGATCCCGGTACTGAGGCAGCCCCTTCCCCCCACCCCCTCTCCTTGTCATTTTGATCGTGCAAACTGGGTGCCAGCTGTGTGAACCCTGCTCCTGGCCGCCACGATTGCCCCCCCCCATCCCCACGCGACGTGTCCCCAGTTCCTCGGCGTCCCTCACTGCAACCAGCTAGCTCCAGGAAGGGTGCGAGCTGGCTTCCGCTGTCGTCCTTCCTCCTTCCTGTCCAGGCGGGCCCTCCTTTTGCGCTAGTCGGCCCGAAACCTTCTCTCCCGCGCTGCATAGGCTGAAGGAATGCCTCAGCGTTTGCAGCCGCTAGAGGGCGCTCTTCTCCTCTCTTTGGGCCCCTTCAGCGCTTCCAGTGGAAATTTCCGAGGTGGGAAGGGCTTGGGGGTTCTCTGTATCTAGGGGCTCCCGATCCAGCCGATTCAACTAACTGTGGGTTGAAAATATTCGGGAAAAAACGGAAAGTTTCGAAAAGCGACAATTGAACTTGCCACACACCGGCAACCGCTTACATAGCATTCACGTTGCCTTGCATGCCGCGCGTCACCTAGAGATGATTTAAAGTACACAGGAGGACACAGCGAAAGAGAATGTGACAATGACTGTATGGGTATGTTTATGCATAAGTGGAAAATTGTGCTCTAGACTGGAATTCGACACAACATTGTAAAAACGACAACAACGTGGAAGAAAACTACGTTTGTATGTAAAAAATAAAGTCCTATGTCATTTTGCATAAGAGGCATCAGCATCCATGGATGTTGGCATCTGTGGGGAGTCCTGGAACCAGTGCCCCATGCTTACCAAGGCATGACTGGAAGCCCAGGCTCCTTATCCCAGCCTGTCATGTCCCCACGTGGTGTGAATCCTGCCTGTCCCACACTCCCCTGGTCACTCTCCTCCAGCCCTGCCAGACTGCCCTCTTCTTCTGGAACAGGCCAAGCTGAATGCACGTCATGTCTGACCTCTAGGAATATCCGTTACTTTGTGAGCATGGCTCTGCTTCAGGAAGACGGGCTGCATTGTCACTAGAGAAGACGGGATGGAGGTTCCTTAAAAACCTACAAATGGACTTACCTGATGATCCAGCCTTCCCACGCCTGGGGATATGTCAAGAGAAGACTCTAACTCAAAAAGTCCCATGCACCTCAATGCTCACAGCAGCCCTATTTGTATTAGCCAGGACGTGGAACTAACCCCAACATCTAACGACTGGTGACTGGATAAAGACGTAGTTGTCTTTTTATGCCGCGGAATACTACACAGCCGTGAAAAAGGATGGAACCATGCCATTGGCGGCAACATGGTTGGACACAGAGACAGTCCTTCTGAGTGAAGTAAGCCAGAAGAGAGAAAAATGCCGCATGACACAACTTCCATGTGAAATCTAAGAAAAAAAGACAGAAATGATCTTAACTGCAAAAGACAAATAGAGCCACAGACATAGAGAAACAAACTTATGGTTACCAGGGAGGGACGGCGGTGGGAAGGGGTAAATATGGGAATCGGAAAATTGCCCGTCTTGGGGAGTGGTGGACATGTTAGCTCTCTTGATTGTGGCGATGGCTTTCTGGGTGTAGACATGTATGAAAATTGATCAAATACTACACGTGAGATGTGTCTAATTGACGGAACAGAAATCGTAGCCCTGTAAAGGTGTTTTAAAACAAAGAGGTGGGCTGCATTGTGTCCTATGTTTCTATGTGTCTTCAGGGAGGTCTCAGGGGGGCGGTGCTGGCCTTCCTGCCAACACGATGACATGAAGCCCGAACAATCCCCCAATCGATGGGAAGAAGAGACGAGCCATGGTCACATCTGGACCCCAAGCTTACACGTGGTGCATGGGTGCCATTTATCGCCAATCCAGCGAGGTTCCGGCCAGAGCTAGAGGCCGGGGCAGCGAACCGGGAGCGGCAGTAAGGAGCATCGTGGCGCAGAGGCTGGACTGGGGGCCCGCAGGCTCCTCCCAGGAGGAGCCTCAGGGTTTGGGAGGTGGCTAACGTGCCTGCTTCGTGTCACCAGCAAGTGATGCCACCCGTGGACAATCAGCTGGAATCCTGAGCCGGGTCAGCCGTGGGTGATGCGGTAAAGGCTGCCTGCTAGCAGAGGGGACGCCAGACGGACGGTGAAGCAAGCAACAGGCTGCTGAGCTTCCGGCCTGTGTTTACCGTGCTTTCCGTGTCTCCCTGCATCTCAGGGTCACCCGGAGGAATTCGTGTGGAGTTTAGAGGCCGACGGCCTCTCGGTTCCTCATCAGCCTGGCAAGCCCCCCAGCCCTCTGCGGCCAGACCTCTGCGAGCGTCTTTCCCTTGTTCTAGCAAAACCCTCCCCACCCTCGCCTGCGGCGGGCTTTTGTTTTTTTAATTGATGGCAGTGAGGATACCTTACAGCCTCCTCCGGCCCTTCCTTAGGGCTTCTGCCCTTAGAGCACGGCAAGGGGCGGCCCCCCAACCCCCACCCCCGACACCCCCGCGCTGTCCTGGGTCCTGAACTACAGAGGGTCCCTCTGGCCCTGACACGCCCTCTGGCCACGCCCTCTACGGGGTGGAGTCAGCAGGGCCAAGGGGACACGCCCATTGGCTCCACCCCGTGCTCTGGAATCCCAGGACCCCGAATGCCCTGCCCCAGCAGCCCCTGACCCACTTGTAGTTTCTGCACCGGCTCTCCCCGGAGTTCAGCATCCCAGGACTCACAGAGAGGCCAACGGGCAGCTGTTGGCATGGAGGTTACGGACAGAGCCCGGATGTGAGGTCTGAGTGTCCCCCTGTGCACATCCAAGGCCCCTTGGGGCATGGGATGGACCCAGCATTGGGAAGAAAAGGGTCAGGCTGGCGGTCAGAGACTGGGAATCGGCTCTCCCCGCACTGTCGCTTTCTTTGCAGGACTCCCCTGAGTCTGGGAATTCTAAAGTTGAGCCTGGACGTGTGGGGCACGTGACAGTGACTTTGCGTGTGTGTGTGCGCGCGCCTGAGGACCTGTGTGGTTGTGTGTATGTTGTGGGGGTGTGTGTGGTCCATGACTCCGTGTGTGTGCGCGTGGGGATGTAGGCGGAGCGGAGTCAGTGTGTGTGCACGTGTGTTTGTGTGTACGTGCATGCATTAGTTTTAAGAATACTAGAAGCTGTCCTTCAGAAGTCTGCAGTAGTAAAAATTGTATGGTGTCCCTCACTGTATAATTCAAACTGAAAATAATCTTCAATCACCAGAAATGTAGTCCCCCCCAGATTCTGATTTCCCCCCCCCCATACCGATTATGCCCTCATTGTACTGATGAGGAAACTAGCTTAGAGATGTTAAGTGACTCAGCCCAGGGCATGGAGCTCGCGAGCCCAGGGCCAGGACGCAGTCCAAGCGGCGCGGCTCCAGAGGCCTGGAGCCCTGCTCACGACCGCGCGTGGCCTCTTGGCCGGGGTGGTGGGGGTGGGGTGGGGTGGGGGTGGGGGGAAGAGATTCTGACGGGCCGGGGCCAGCGTGCAGGCTGCCCAAGCCGCGGACTCTGCAAGTCGGGTGGAGAGTACCTGACGGCAGACGAGGGTAAAGGGCTGCTCAGAAATCAGATAGGTTCCTAGATCTTCGATGAGTAAGGAGGCTCAGTGCTCATCCTCGATCCCTTTGCTGGTGGCTAAAAGGGAGCAAGGCCCACGAGCGCGCTTCTGGGAGCGGCCTGCCAAAACCTGGAGCAGGGCTGCTCAGGACTGGCTCTGCAGCAGGAGCAGAGGGGGGCAATGTCGCCACCCGGTGGACATCCTTGGTAGTGGCAGTAGGAGGCCTAGCAGCCTGGGTATGGAGGCGGCAGGACGAGGTCCTAGTGGATGATCGTTTTCACATGGCTTAAAAAGCATTGCTTCATAGATTTTATCCACATTGGGGTCTATCCTACGATGGTAAATACGGTCTCCGTTACTCCATCTTAGCTGCATTGATTAATTTTTGTGAGGTTAGTTTTCTCTTCAATGATTTGGAAGCTATATGGTCTTCCAATTAAAATTCCCTCTAAGTTTTAATAAGTCATCTCTAAGTTCATAACTCTATATGTAATTGGACCAGTATTGCTATAACAGTCTCAAAAACGGGATAATCTATTAGATCTTGTTTCTCAATCATGATACATTTAGCATATTTTACCTCTCTGCCGTTCCCCATTGTGTGCGTGTGTGCGCGTGCGCGGGCTACAGTTACTGCTTTTTAGACAGTTGCTTTCAGTTTGTTGCATTCGCAATGAAAATATAGGTATAAACATCTTGGATTTAATTGCTCGCTACCGCTATTTAATCCCATGTCTTTCCCATTTTTGAGTTATTTACTTCTTTCCCAATCAAATGGACTCATGATTGGCTACTTTTTTTCCAGCGGTAGACTTGGAACCCATACCAGTCTATACGCAGCTTTACGTTCTCCTCAGCAACACCTCTCAGCCTCAACACCCAACAACACTCTCCGTATCTAGGGCCCCAAGGCTTGTTTTAAAATGCGGCATTGTTTCTCATGTCCCCCCGCCCCCACCCCGCCCCAGAAAGGAAGCAAGAAGCTTCCTGGATTTAAAGTGCTGCCTTTTTAGGACTGGCTAGTCTTGTCTGGTGAATGGATATTAAGAGAGATTTCCTTAAACTTCCTCCTGCTTCGTGCCATAACTCGACTTCATTGAGAAGCAGGTTTTTCCCGTTTCTAAGACGGGCTTCCGCTTTGAACTGCTAAACCATCACGGCACACTTTTTCTCCATACTTATTCCTGGAAAACTGAGCTCTCTGCCGGAGTAAAGACGGTTCCCGTCAGAGAAGTGTGGCTCCCTGTCCCAAGGTCAAAATGTAGAAGAAAGGGAAGATTCCTGTTTCCGAGGGTTCCATTTTGTCAGGTTAGAGATCTAGTCATCCGTGTGGCTGCGGTGGAATCTGCAGTATCTTGCCTCACATTTTCCTTTTTCTGGCTTAGCAGGGGAGCCGCATTAGCTGAGGTCGCGGCGCTATGGCCCTTGTCAGGATCCCGGTACTGAGGCAGCCCCTTCCCCCCACCCCCTCTCCTTGTCATTTTGATCGTGCAAACTGGGTGCCAGCTGTGTGAACCCTGCTCCTGGCCGCCACGATTGCCCCCCCCCATCCCCACGCGACGTGTCCCCAGTTCCTCGGCGTCCCTCACTGCAACCAGCTAGCTCCAGGAAGGGTGCGAGCTGGCTTCCGCTGTCGTCCTTCCTCCTTCCTGTCCAGGCGGGCCCTCCTTTTGCGCTAGTCGGCCCGAAACCTTCTCTCCCGCGCTGCATAGGCTGAAGGAATGCCTCAGCGTTTGCAGCCGCTAGAGGGCGCTCTTCTCCTCTCTTTGGGCCCCTTCAGCGCTTCCAGTGGAAATTTCCGAGGTGGGAAGGGCTTGGGGGTTCTCTGTATCTAGGGGCTCCCGATCCAGCCGATTCAACTAACTGTGGGTTGAAAATATTCGGGAAAAAACGGAAAGTTTCGAAAAGCGACAATTGAACTTGCCACACACCGGCAACCGCTTACATAGCATTCACGTTGCCTTGCATGCCGCGCGTCACCTAGAGATGATTTAAAGTACACAGGAGGACACAGCGAAAGAGAATGTGACAATGACTGTATGGGTATGTTTATGCATAAGTGGAAAATTGTGCTCTAGACTGGAATTCGACACAACATTGTAAAAACGACAACAACGTGGAAGAAAACTACGTTTGTATGTAAAAAATAAAGTCCTATGTCATTTTGCATAAGAGGCATCAGCATCCATGGATGTTGGCATCTGTGGGGAGTCCTGGAACCAGTGCCCCATGCTTACCAAGGCATGACTGGAAGCCCAGGCTCCTTATCCCAGCCTGTCATGTCCCCACGTGGTGTGAATCCTGCCTGTCCCACACTCCCCTGGTCACTCTCCTCCAGCCCTGCCAGACTGCCCTCTTCTTCTGGAACAGGCCAAGCTGAATGCACGTCATGTCTGACCTCTAGGAATATCCGTTACTTTGTGAGCATGGCTCTGCTTCAGGAAGACGGGCTGCATTGTCACTAGAGAAGACGGGATGGAGGTTCCTTAAAAACCTACAAATGGACTTACCTGATGATCCAGCCTTCCCACGCCTGGGGATATGTCAAGAGAAGACTCTAACTCAAAAAGTCCCATGCACCTCAATGCTCACAGCAGCCCTATTTGTATTAGCCAGGACGTGGAACTAACCCCAACATCTAACGACTGGTGACTGGATAAAGACGTAGTTGTCTTTTTATGCCGCGGAATACTACACAGCCGTGAAAAAGGATGGAACCATGCCATTGGCGGCAACATGGTTGGACACAGAGACAGTCCTTCTGAGTGAAGTAAGCCAGAAGAGAGAAAAATGCCGCATGACACAACTTCCATGTGAAATCTAAGAAAAAAAGACAGAAATGATCTTAACTGCAAAAGACAAATAGAGCCACAGACATAGAGAAACAAACTTATGGTTACCAGGGAGGGACGGCGGTGGGAAGGGGTAAATATGGGAATCGGAAAATTGCCCGTCTTGGGGAGTGGTGGACATGTTAGCTCTCTTGATTGTGGCGATGGCTTTCTGGGTGTAGACATGTATGAAAATTGATCAAATACTACACGTGAGATGTGTCTAATTGACGGAACAGAAATCGTAGCCCTGTAAAGGTGTTTTAAAACAAAGAGATGGGCTGCATTGTGTCCTATGTTTCTATGTGTCTTCAGGGAGGTCTCAGGGGGGCGGTGCTGGCCTTCCTGCCAACACGATGACATGAAGCCCGAACAATCCCCCAATCGATGGGAAGAAGAGACGAGCCATGGTCACATCTGGACCCCAAGCTTACACGTGGTGCATGGGTGCCATTTATCGCCAATCCAGCGAGGTTCCGGCCAGAGCTAGAGGCCGGGGCAGCGAACCGGGAGCGGCAGTAAGGAGCATCGTGGCGCAGAGGCTGGACTGGGGGCCCGCAGGCTCCTCCCAGGAGGAGCCTCAGGGTTTGGGAGGTGGCTAACGTGCCTGCTTCGTGTCACCAGCAAGTGATGCCACCCGTGGACAATCAGCTGGAATCCTGAGCCGGGTCAGCCGTGGGTGATGCGGTAAAGGCTGCCTGCTAGCAGAGGGGACGCCAGACGGACGGTGAAGCAAGCAACAGGCTGCTGAGCTTCCGGCCTGTGTTTACCGTGCTTTCCGTGTCTCCCTGCATCTCAGGGTCACCCGGAGGAATTCGTGTGGAGTTTAGAGGCCGACGGCCTCTCGGTTCCTCATCAGCCTGGCAAGCCCCCCAGCCCTCTGCGGCCAGACCTCTGCGAGCGTCTTTCCCTTGTTCTAGCAAAACCCTCCCCACCCTCGCCTGCGGCGGGCTTTTGTTTTTTTAATTGATGGCAGTGAGGATACCTTACAGCCTCCTCCGGCCCTTCCTTAGGGCTTCTGCCCTTAGAGCACGGCAAGGGGCGGCCCCCCAACCCCCACCCCCGACACCCCCGCGCTGTCCTGGGTCCTGAACTACAGAGGGTCCCTCTGGCCCTGACACGCCCTCTGGCCACGCCCTCTACGGGGTGGAGTCAGCAGGGCCAAGGGGACACGCCCATTGGCTCCACCCCGTGCTCTGGAATCCCAGGACCCCGAATGCCCTGCCCCAGCAGCCCCTGACCCACTTGTAGTTTCTGCACCGGCTCTCCCCGGAGTTCAGCATCCCAGGACTCACAGAGAGGCCAACGGGCAGCTGTTGGCATGGAGGTTACGGACAGAGCCCGGATGTGAGGTCTGAGTGTCCCCCTGTGCACATCCAAGGCCCCTTGGGGCATGGGATGGACCCAGCATTGGGAAGAAAAGGGTCAGGCTGGCGGTCAGAGACTGGGAATCGGCTCTCCCCGCACTGTCGCTTTCTTTGCAGGACTCCCCTGAGTCTGGGAATTCTAAAGTTGAGCCTGGACGTGTGGGGCACGTGACAGTGACTTTGCGTGTGTGTGTGCGCGCGCCTGAGGACCTGTGTGGTTGTGTGTATGTTGTGGGGGTGTGTGTGGTCCATGACTCCGTGTGTGTGCGCGTGGGGATGTAGGCGGAGCGGAGTCAGTGTGTGTGCACGTGTGTTTGTGTGTACGTGCATGCATTAGTTTTAAGAATACTAGAAGCTGTCCTTCAGAAGTCTGCAGTAGTAAAAATTGTATGGTGTCCCTCACTGTATAATTCAAACTGAAAATAATCTTCAATCACCAGAAATGTAGTCCCCCCCAGATTCTGATTTCCCCCCCCCCCATACCGATTATGCCCTCATTGTACTGATGAGGAAACTAGCTTAGAGATGTTAAGTGACTCAGCCCAGGGCATGGAGCTCGCGAGCCCAGGGCCAGGACGCAGTCCAAGCGGCGCGGCTCCAGAGGCCTGGAGCCCTGCTCACGACCGCGCGTGGCCTCTTGGCCGGGGTGGTGGGGGTGGGGTGGGGTGGGGGTGGGGGGAAGAGATTCTGACGGGCCGGGGCCAGCGTGCAGGCTGCCCAAGCCGCGGACTCTGCAAGTCGGGTGGAGAGTACCTGACGGCAGACGAGGGTAAAGGGCTGCTCAGAAATCAGATAGGTTCCTAGATCTTCGATGAGTAAGGAGGCTCAGTGCTCATCCTCGATCCCTTTGCTGGTGGCTAAAAGGGAGCAAGGCCCACGAGCGCGCTTCTGGGAGCGGCCTGCCAAAACCTGGAGCAGGGCTGCTCAGGACTGGCTCTGCAGCAGGAGCAGAGGGGGGCAATGTCGCCACCTGGTGGACATCCTTGGTAGTGGCAGTAGGAGGCCTAGCAGCCTGGGTATGGAGGCGGCAGGACGAGGTCCTAGTGGATGATCGTTTTCACATGGCTTAAAAAGCATTGCTTCATAGATTTTATCCACATTGGGGTCTATCCTACGATGGTAAATACGGTCTCCGTTACTCCATCTTAGCTGCATTGATTAATTTTTGTGAGGTTAGTTTTCTCTTCAATGATTTGGAAGCTATATGGTCTTCCAATTAAAATTCCCTCTAAGTTTTAATAAGTCATCTCTAAGTTCATAACTCTATATGTAATTGGACCAGTATTGCTATAACAGTCTCAAAAACGGGATAATCTATTAGATCTTGTTTCTCAATCATGATACATTTAGCATATTTTACCTCTCTGCCGTTCCCCATTGTGTGCGTGTGTGCGCGTGCGCGGGCTACAGTTACTGCTTTTTAGACAGTTGCTTTCAGTTTGTTGCATTCGCAATGAAAATATAGGTATAAACATCTTGGATTTAATTGCTCGCTACCGCTATTTAATCCCATGTCTTTCCCATTTTTGAGTTATTTACTTCTTTCCCAATCAAATGGACTCATGATTGGCTACTTTTTTTCCAGCGGTAGACTTGGAACCCATACCAGTCTATACGCAGCTTTACGTTCTCCTCAGCAACACCTCTCAGCCTCAACACCCAACAACACTCTCCGTATCTAGGGCCCCAAGGCTTGTTTTAAAATGCGGCATTGTTTCTCATGTCCCCCCGCCCCCACCCCGCCCCAGAAAGGAAGCAAGAAGCTTCCTGGATTTAAAGTGCTGCCTTTTTAGGACTGGCTAGTCTTGTCTGGTGAATGGATATTAAGAGAGATTTCCTTAAACTTCCTCCTGCTTCGTGCCATAACTCGACTTCATTGAGAAGCAGGTTTTTCCCGTTTCTAAGACGGGCTTCCGCTTTGAACTGCTAAACCATCACGGCACACTTTTTCTCCATACTTATTCCTGGAAAACTGAGCTCTCTGCCGGAGTAAAGACGGTTCCCGTCAGAGAAGTGTGGCTCCCTGTCCCAAGGTCAAAATGGAGAAGAAAGGGAAGATTCCTGTTTCCGAGGGTTCCATTTTGTCAGGTTAGAGATCTAGTCATCCGTGTGGCTGCGGTGGAATCTGCAGTATCTTGCCTCACAGTTTCCTTTTTCTGGCTTAGCAGGGGAGCCGCATTAGCTGAGGTCGCGGCGCTATGGCCCTTGTCAGGATCCCGGTGCTGAGGCAGCCCCTTCCCCCCACCCCCTCTCCTTGTCATTTTGATCGTGCAAACTGGGTGCCAGCTGTGTGAACCCTGCTCCTGGCCGCCACGATTGCCCCCCCCCATCCCCACGCGACGTGTCCCCAGTTCCTCGGCGTCCCTCACTGCAACCAGCTAGCTCCAGGAAGGGTGCGAGCTGGCTTCCGCTGTCGTCCTTCCTCCTTCCTGTCCAGGCGGGCCCTCCTTTTGCGCTAGTCGGCCCGAAACCTTCTCTCCCGCGCTGCATAGGCTGAAGGAATGCCTCAGCGTTTGCAGCCGCTAGAGGGCGCTCTTCTCCTCTCTTTGGGCCCCTTCAGCGCTTCCAGTGGAAATTTCCGAGGTGGGAAGGGCTTGGGGGTTCTCTGTATCTAGGGGCTCCCGATCCAGCCGATTCAACTAACTGTGGGTTGAAAATATTCGGGAAAAAACGGAAAGTTTCGAAAAGCGACAATTGAACTTGCCACACACCGGCAACCGCTTACATAGCATTCACGTTGCCTTGCATGCCGCGCGTCACCTAGAGATGATTTAAAGTACACAGGAGGACACAGCGAAAGAGAATGTGACAATGACTGTATGGGTATGTTTATGCATAAGTGGAAAATTGTGCTCTAGACTGGAATTCGACACAACATTGTAAAAACGACAACAACGTGGAAGAAAACTACGTTTGTATGTAAAAAATAAAGTCCTATGTCATTTTGCATAAGAGGCATCAGCATCCATGGATGTTGGCATCTGTGGGGAGTCCTGGAACCAGTGCCCCATGCTTACCAAGGCATGACTGGAAGCCCAGGCTCCTTATCCCAGCCTGTCATGTCCCCACGTGGTGTGAATCCTGCCTGTCCCACACTCCCCTGGTCACTCTCCTCCAGCCCTGCCAGACTGCCCTCTTCTTCTGGAACAGGCCAAGCTGAATGCACGTCATGTCTGACCTCTAGGAATATCCGTTACTTTGTGAGCATGGCTCTGCTTCAGGAAGACGGGCTGCATTGTCACTAGAGAAGACGGGATGGAGGTTCCTTAAAAACCTACAAATGGACTTACCTGATGATCCAGCCTTCCCACGCCTGGGGATATGTCAAGAGAAGACTCTAACTCAAAAAGTCCCATGCACCTCAATGCTCACAGCAGCCCTATTTGTATTAGCCAGGACGTGGAACTAACCCCAACATCTAACGACTGGTGACTGGATAAAGACGTAGTTGTCTTTTTATGCCGCGGAATACTACACAGCCGTGAAAAAGGATGGAACCATGCCATTGGCGGCAACATGGTTGGACACAGAGACAGTCCTTCTGAGTGAAGTAAGCCAGAAGAGAGAAAAATGCCGCATGACACAACTTCCATGTGAAATCTAAGAAAAAAAGACAGAAATGATCTTAACTGCAAAAGACAAATAGAGCCACAGACATAGAGAAACAAACTTATGGTTACCAGGGAGGGACGGCGGTGGGAAGGGGTAAATATGGGAATCGGAAAATTGCCCGTCTTGGGGAGTGGTGGACATGTTAGCTCTCTTGATTGTGGCGATGGCTTTCTGGGTGTAGACATGTATGAAAATTGATCAAATACTACACGTGAGATGTGTCTAATTGACGGAACAGAAATCGTAGCCCTGTAAAGGTGTTTTAAAACAAAGAGATGGGCTGCATTGTGTCCTATGTTTCTATGTGTCTTCAGGGAGGTCTCAGGGGGGCGGTGCTGGCCTTCCTGCCAACACGATGACACGAAGCCCGAACAATCCCCCAATCGATGGGAAGAAGAGACGAGCCATGGTCACATCTGGACCCCAAGCTTACACGTGGTGCATGGGTGCCATTTATCGCCAATCCAGCGAGGTTCCGGCCAGAGCTAGAGGCCGGGGCAGCGAACCGGGAGCGGCAGTAAGGAGCATCGTGGCGCAGAGGCTGGACTGGGGGCCCGCAGGCTCCTCCCAGGAGGAGCCTCAGGGTTTGGGAGGTGGCTAACGTGCCTGCTTCGTGTCACCAGCAAGTGATGCCACCCGTGGACAATCAGCTGGAATCCTGAGCCGGGTCAGCCGTGGGTGATGCGGTAAAGGCTGCCTGCTAGCAGAGGGGACGCCAGACGGACGGTGAAGCAAGCAACAGGCTGCTGAGCTTCCGGCCTGTGTTTACCGTGCTTTCCGTGTCTCCCTGCATCTCAGGGTCACCCGGAGGAATTCGTGTGGAGTTTAGAGGCCGACGGCCTCTCGGTTCCTCATCAGCCTGGCAAGCCCCCCAGCCCTCTGCGGCCAGACCTCTGCGAGCGTCTTTCCCTTGTTCTAGCAAAACCCTCCCCACCCTCGCCTGCGGCGGGCTTTTGTTTTTTTAATTGATGGCAGTGAGGATACCTTACAGCCTCCTCCGGCCCTTCCTTAGGGCTTCTGCCCTTAGAGCACGGCAAGGGGCGGCCCCCCAACCCCCACCCCCGACACCCCCGCGCTGTCCTGGGTCCTGAACTACAGAGGGTCCCTCTGGCCCTGACACGCCCTCTGGCCACGCCCTCTACGGGGTGGAGTCAGCAGGGCCAAGGGGACACGCCCATTGGCTCCACCCCGTGCTCTGGAATCCCAGGACCCCGAATGCCCTGCCCCAGCAGCCCCTGACCCACTTGTAGTTTCTGCACCGGCTCTCCCCGGAGTTCAGCATCCCAGGACTCACAGAGAGGCCAACGGGCAGCTGTTGGCATGGAGGTTACGGACAGAGCCCGGATGTGAGGTCTGAGTGTCCCCCTGTGCACATCCAAGGCCCCTTGGGGCATGGGATGGACCCAGCATTGGGAAGAAAAGGGTCAGGCTGGCGGTCAGAGACTGGGAATCGGCTCTCCCCGCACTGTCGCTTTCTTTGCAGGACTCCCCTGAGTCTGGGAATTCTAAAGTTGAGCCTGGACGTGTGGGGCACGTGACAGTGACTTTGCGTGTGTGTGTGCGCGCGCCTGAGGACCTGTGTGGTTGTGTGTATGTTGTGGGGGTGTGTGTGGTCCATGACTCCGTGTGTGTGCGCGTGGGGATGTAGGCGGAGCAGAGTCAGTGTGTGTGCACGTGTGTTTGTGTGTACGTGCATGCATTAGTTTTAAGAATACTAGAAGCTGTCCTTCAGAAGTCTGCAGTAGTAAAAATTGTATGGTGTCCCTCACTGTATAATTCAAACTGAAAATAATCTTCAATCACCAGAAATGTAGTCCCCCCCAGATTCTGATTTTCCCCCCCCCATACCGATTATGCCCTCATTGTACTGATGAGGAAACTAGCTTAGAGATGTTAAGTGACTCAGCCCAGGGCATGGAGCTCGCGAGCCCAGGGCCAGGACGCAGTCCAAGCGGCGCGGCTCCAGAGGCCTGGAGCCCTGCTCACGACCGCGCGTGGCCTCTTGGCCGGGGTGGTGGGGGTGGGGTGGGGTGGGGGTGGGGGGAAGAGATTCTGACGGGCCGGGGCCAGCGTGCAGGCTGCCCAAGCCGCGGACTCTGCAAGTCGGGTGGAGAGTACCTGACGGCAGACGAGGGTAAAGGGCTGCTCAGAAATCAGATAGGTTCCTAGATCTTCGATGAGTAAGGAGGCTCAGTGCTCATCCTCGATCCCTTTGCTGGTGGCTAAAAGGGAGCAAGGCCCACGAGCGCGCTTCTGGGAGCGGCCTGCCAAAACCTGGAGCAGGGCTGCTCAGGACTGGCTCTGCAGCAGGAGCAGAGGGGGGCAATGTCGCCACCCGGTGGACATCCTTGGTAGTGGCAGTAGGAGGCCTAGCAGCCTGGGTATGGAGGCGGCAGGACGAGGTCCTAGTGGATGATCGTTTTCACATGGCTTAAAAAGCATTGCTTCATAGATTTTATCCACATTGGGGTCTATCCTACGATGGTAAATACGGTCTCCGTTACTCCATCTTAGCTGCATTGATTAATTTTTGTGAGGTTAGTTTTCTCTTCAATGATTTGGAAGCTATATGGTCTTCCAATTAAAATTCCCTCTAAGTTTTAATAAGTCATCTCTAAGTTCATAACTCTATATGTAATTGGACCAGTATTGCTATAACAGTCTCAAAAACGGGATAATCTATTAGATCTTGTTTCTCAATCATGATACATTTAGCATATTTTACCTCTCTGCCGTTCCCCATTGTGTGCGTGTGTGCACGTGCGCGGGCTACAGTTACTGCTTTTTAGACAGTTGCTTTCAGTTTGTTGCATTCGCAATGAAAATATAGGTATAAACATCTTGGATTTAATTGCTCGCTACCGCTATTTAATCCCATGTCTTTCCCATTTTTGAGTTATTTACTTCTTTCCCAATCAAATGGACTCATGATTGGCTACTTTTTTTCCAGCGGTAGACTTGGAACCCATACCAGTCTATACGCAGCTTTACGTTCTCCTCAGCAACACCTCTCAGCCTCAACACCCAACAACACTCTCCGTATCTAGGGCCCCAAGGCTTGTTTTAAAATGCGGCATTGTTTCTCATGTCCCCCCGCCCCCACCCCGCCCCAGAAAGGAAGCAAGAAGCTTCCTGGATTTAAAGTGCTGCCTTTTTAGGACTGGCTAGTCTTGTCTGGTGAATGGATATTAAGAGAGATTTCCTTAAACTTCCTCCTGCTTCGTGCCATAACTCGACTTCATTGAGAAGCAGGTTTTTCCCGTTTCTAAGACGGGCTTCCGCTTTGAACTGCTAAACCATCACGGCACACTTTTTCTCCATACTTATTCCTGGAAAACTGAGCTCTCTGCCGGAGTAAAGACGGTTCCCGTCAGAGAAGTGTGGCTCCCTGTCCCAAGGTCAAAATGTAGAAGAAAGGGAAGATTCCTGTTTCCGAGGGTTCCATTTTGTCAGGTTAGAGATCTAGTCATCCGTGTGGCTGCGGTGGAATCTGCAGTATCTTGCCTCACATTTTCCTTTTTCTGGCTTAGCAGGGGAGCCGCATTAGCTGAGGTCGCGGCGCTATGGCCCTTGTCAGGATCCCGGTACTGAGGCAGCCCCTTCCCCCCACCCCCTCTCCTTGTCATTTTGATCGTGCAAACTGGGTGCCAGCTGTGTGAACCCTGCTCCTGGCCGCCACGATTGCCCCCCCCCATCCCCACGCGACGTGTCCCCAGTTCCTCGGCGTCCCTCACTGCAACCAGCTAGCTCCAGGAAGGGTGCGAGCTGGCTTCCGCTGTCGTCCTTCCTCCTTCCTGTCCAGGCGGGCCCTCCTTTTGCGCTAGTCGGCCCGAAACCTTCTCTCCCGCGCTGCATAGGCTGAAGGAATGCCTCAGCGTTTGCAGCCGCTAGAGGGCGCTCTTCTCCTCTCTTTGGGCCCCTTCAGCGCTTCCAGTGGAAATTTCCGAGGTGGGAAGGGCTTGGGGGTTCTCTGTATCTAGGGGCTCCCGATCCAGCCGATTCAACTAACTGTGGGTTGAAAATATTCGGGAAAAAACGGAAAGTTTCGAAAAGCGACAATTGAACTTGCCACACACCGGCAACCGCTTACATAGCATTCACGTTGCCTTGCATGCCGCGCGTCACCTAGAGATGATTTAAAGTACACAGGAGGACACAGCGAAAGAGAATGTGACAATGACTGTATGGGTATGTTTATGCATAAGTGGAAAATTGTGCTCTAGACTGGAATTCGACACAACATTGTAAAAACGACAACAACGTGGAAGAAAACTACGTTTGTATGTAAAAAATAAAGTCCTATGTCATTTTGCATAAGAGGCATCAGCATCCATGGATGTTGGCATCTGTGGGGAGTCCTGGAACCAGTGCCCCATGCTTACCAAGGCATGACTGGAAGCCCAGGCTCCTTATCCCAGCCTGTCATGTCCCCACGTGGTGTGAATCCTGCCTGTCCCACACTCCCCTGGTCACTCTCCTCCAGCCCTGCCAGACTGCCCTCTTCTTCTGGAACAGGCCAAGCTGAATGCACGTCATGTCTGACCTCTAGGAATATCCGTTACTTTGTGAGCATGGCTCTGCTTCAGGAAGACGGGCTGCATTGTCACTAGAGAAGACGGGATGGAGGTTCCTTAAAAACCTACAAATGGACTTACCTGATGATCCAGCCTTCCCACGCCTGGGGATATGTCAAGAGAAGACTCTAACTCAAAAAGTCCCATGCACCTCAATGCTCACAGCAGCCCTATTTGTATTAGCCAGGACGTGGAACTAACCCCAACATCTAACGACTGGTGACTGGATAAAGACGTAGTTGTCTTTTTATGCCGCGGAATACTACACAGCCGTGAAAAAGGATGGAACCATGCCATTGGCGGCAACATGGTTGGACACAGAGACAGTCCTTCTGAGTGAAGTAAGCCAGAAGAGAGAAAAATGCCGCATGACACAACTTCCATGTGAAATCTAAGAAAAAAAGACAGAAATGATCTTAACTGCAAAAGACAAATAGAGCCACAGACATAGAGAAACAAACTTATGGTTACCAGGGAGGGACGGCGGTGGGAAGGGGTAAATATGGGAATCGGAAAATTGCCCGTCTTGGGGAGTGGTGGACATGTTAGCTCTCTTGATTGTGGCGATGGCTTTCTGGGTGTAGACATGTATGAAAATTGATCAAATACTACACGTGAGATGTGTCTAATTGACGGAACAGAAATCGTAGCCCTGTAAAGGTGTTTTAAAACAAAGAGATGGGCTGCATTGTGTCCTATGTTTCTATGTGTCTTCAGGGAGGTCTCAGGGGGGCGGTGCTGGCCTTCCTGCCAACACGATGACATGAAGCCCGAACAATCCCCCAATCGATGGGAAGAAGAGACGAGCCATGGTCACATCTGGACCCCAAGCTTACACGTGGTGCATGGGTGCCATTTATCGCCAATCCAGCGAGGTTCCGGCCAGAGCTAGAGGCCGGGGCAGCGAACCGGGAGCGGCAGTAAGGAGCATCGTGGCACAGAGGCTGGACTGGGGGCCCGCAGGCTCCTCCCAGGAGGAGCCTCAGGGTTTGGGAGGTGGCTAACGTGCCTGCTTCGTGTCACCAGCAAGTGATGCCACCCGTGGACAATCAGCTGGAATCCTGAGCCGGGTCAGCCGTGGGTGATGCGGTAAAGGCTGCCTGCTAGCAGAGGGGACGCCAGACGGACGGTGAAGCAAGCAACAGGCTGCTGAGCTTCCGGCCTGTGTTTACCGTGCTTTCCGTGTCTCCCTGCATCTCAGGGTCACCCGGAGGAATTCGTGTGGAGTTTAGAGGCCGACGGCCTCTCGGTTCCTCATCAGCCTGGCAAGCCCCCCAGCCCTCTGCGGCCAGACCTCTGCGAGCGTCTTTCCCTTGTTCTAGCAAAACCCTCCCCACCCTCGCCTGCGGCGGGCTTTTGTTTTTTTAATTGATGGCAGTGAGGATACCTTACAGCCTCCTCCGGCCCTTCCTTAGGGCTTCTGCCCTTAGAGCACGGCAAGGGGCGGCCCCCCAACCCCCACCCCCGACACCCCCGCGCTGTCCTGGGTCCTGAACTACAGAGGGTCCCTCTGGCCCTGACACGCCCTCTGGCCACGCCCTCTACGGGGTGGAGTCAGCAGGGCCAAGGGGACACGCCCATTGGCTCCACCCCGTGCTCTGGAATCCCAGGACCCCGAATGCCCTGCCCCAGCAGCCCCTGACCCACTTGTAGTTTCTGCACCGGCTCTCCCCGGAGTTCAGCATCCCAGGACTCACAGAGAGGCCAACGGGCAGCTGTTGGCATGGAGGTTACGGACAGAGCCCGGATGTGAGGTCTGAGTGTCCCCCTGTGCACATCCAAGGCCCCTTGGGGCATGGGATGGACCCAGCATTGGGAAGAAAAGGGTCAGGCTGGCGGTCAGAGACTGGGAATCGGCTCTTCCCGCACTGTCGCTTTCTTTGCAGGACTCCCCTGAGTCTGGG
This sequence comes from Vicugna pacos, assembly GCF_048564905.1. NCBI lineage: Eukaryota > Metazoa > Chordata > Mammalia > Artiodactyla > Camelidae > Vicugna > Vicugna pacos. The sequence goes on from NW_027328772.1 coordinate 25,595, forward strand.
AATTCTAAAGTTGAGCCTGGACGTGTGGGGCACGTGACAGTGACTTTGCGTGTGTGTGTGCGCGCGCCTGAGGACCTGTGTGGTTGTGTGTATGTTGTGGGGGTGTGTGTGGTCCATGACTCCGTGTGTGTGCGCGTGGGGATGTAGGCGGAGCAGAGTCAGTGTGTGTGCACGTGTGTTTGTGTGTACGTGCATGCATTAGTTTTAAGAATACTAGAAGCTGTCCTTCAGAAGTCTGCAGTAGTAAAAATTGTATGGTGTCCCTCACTGTATAATTCAAACTGAAAATAATCTTCAATCACCAGAAATGTAGTCCCCCCCAGATTCTGATTTCCCCCCCCCATACCGATTATGCCCTCATTGTACTGATGAGGAAACTAGCTTAGAGATGTTAAGTGACTCAGCCCAGGGCATGGAGCTCGCGAGCCCAGGGCCAGGACGCAGTCCAAGCGGCGCGGCTCCAGAGGCCTGGAGCCCTGCTCACGACCGCGCGTGGCCTCTTGGCCGGGGTGGTGGGGGTGGGGTGGGGTGGGGGTGGGGGGAAGAGATTCTGACGGGCCGGGGCCAGCGTGCAGGCTGCCCAAGCCGCGGACTCTGCAAGTCGGGTGGAGAGTACCTGACGGCAGACGAGGGTAAAGGGCTGCTCAGAAATCAGATAGGTTCCTAGATCTTCGATGAGTAAGGAGGCTCAGTGCTCATCCTCGATCCCTTTGCTGGTGGCTAAAAGGGAGCAAGGCCCACGAGCGCGCTTCTGGGAGCGGCCTGCCAAAACCTGGAGCAGGGCTGCTCAGGACTGGCTCTGCAGCAGGAGCAGAGGGGGGCAATGTCGCCACCTGGTGGACATCCTTGGTAGTGGCAGTAGGAGGCCTAGCAGCCTGGGTATGGAGGCGGCAGGACGAGGTCCTAGTGGATGATCGTTTTCACATGGCTTAAAAAGCATTGCTTCATAGATTTTATCCACATTGGGGTCTATCCTACGATGGTAAATACGGTCTCCGTTACTCCATCTTAGCTGCATTGATTAATTTTTGTGAGGTTAGTTTTCTCTTCAATGATTTGGAAGCTATATGGTCTTCCAATTAAAATTCCCTCTAAGTTTTAATAAGTCATCTCTAAGTTCATAACTCTATATGTAATTGGACCAGTATTGCTATAACAGTCTCAAAAACGGGATAATCTATTAGATCTTGTTTCTCAATCATGATACATTTAGCATATTTTACCTCTCTGCCGTTCCCCATTGTGTGCGTGTGTGCGCGTGCGCGGGCTACAGTTACTGCTTTTTAGACAGTTGCTTTCAGTTTGTTGCATTCGCAATGAAAATATAGGTATAAACATCTTGGATTTAATTGCTCGCTACCGCTATTTAATCCCATGTCTTTCCCATTTTTGAGTTATTTACTTCTTTCCCAATCAAATGGACTCATGATTGGCTACTTTTTTTCCAGCGGTAGACTTGGAACCCATACCAGTCTATACGCAGCTTTACGTTCTCCTCAGCAACACCTCTCAGCCTCAACACCCAACAACACTCTCCGTATCTAGGGCCCCAAGGCTTGTTTTAAAATGCGGCATTGTTTCTCATGTCCCCCCGCCCCCACCCCGCCCCAGAAAGGAAGCAAGAAGCTTCCTGGATTTAAAGTGCTGCCTTTTTAGGACTGGCTAGTCTTGTCTGGTGAATGGATATTAAGAGAGATTTCCTTAAACTTCCTCCTGCTTCGTGCCATAACTCGACTTCATTGAGAAGCAGGTTTTTCCCGTTTCTAAGACGGGCTTCCGCTTTGAACTGCTAAACCATCACGGCACACTTTTTCTCCATACTTATTCCTGGAAAACTGAGCTCTCTGCCGGAGTAAAGACGGTTCCCGTCAGAGAAGTGTGGCTCCCTGTCCCAAGGTCAAAATGTAGAAGAAAGGGAAGATTCCTGTTTCCGAGGGTTCCATTTTGTCAGGTTAGAGATCTAGTCATCCGTGTGGCTGCGGTGGAATCTGCAGTATCTTGCCTCACAGTTTCCTTTTTCTGGCTTAGCAGGGGAGCCGCATTAGCTGAGGTCGCGGCGCTATGGCCCTTGTCAGGATCCCGGTGCTGAGGCAGCCCCTTCCCCCCACCCCCTCTCCTTGTCATTTTGATCGTGCAAACTGGGTGCCAGCTGTGTGAACCCTGCTCCTGGCCGCCACGATTGCCCCCCCCCATCCCCACGCGACGTGTCCCCAGTTCCTCGGCGTCCCTCACTGCAACCAGCTAGCTCCAGGAAGGGTGCGAGCTGGCTTCCGCTGTCGTCCTTCCTCCTTCCTGTCCAGGCGGGCCCTCCTTTTGCGCTAGTCGGCCCGAAACCTTCTCTCCCGCGCTGCATAGGCTGAAGGAATGCCTCAGCGTTTGCAGCCGCTAGAGGGCGCTCTTCTCCTCTCTTTGGGCCCCTTCAGCGCTTCCAGTGGAAATTTCCGAGGTGGGAAGGGCTTGGGGGTTCTCTGTATCTAGGGGCTCCCGATCCAGCCGATTCAACTAACTGTGGGTTGAAAATATTCGGGAAAAAACGGAAAGTTTCGAAAAGCGACAATTGAACTTGCCACACACCGGCAACCGCTTACATAGCATTCACGTTGCCTTGCATGCCGCGCGTCACCTAGAGATGATTTAAAGTACACAGGAGGACACAGCGAAAGAGAATGTGACAATGACTGTATGGGTATGTTTATGCATAAGTGGAAAATTGTGCTCTAGACTGGAATTCGACACAACATTGTAAAAACGACAACAACGTGGAAGAAAACTACGTTTGTATGTAAAAAATAAAGTCCTATGTCATTTTGCATAAGAGGCATCAGCATCCATGGATGTTGGCATCTGTGGGGAGTCCTGGAACCAGTGCCCCATGCTTACCAAGGCATGACTGGAAGCCCAGGCTCCTTATCCCAGCCTGTCATGTCCCCACGTGGTGTGAATCCTGCCTGTCCCACACTCCCCTGGTCACTCTCCTCCAGCCCTGCCAGACTGCCCTCTTCTTCTGGAACAGGCCAAGCTGAATGCACGTCATGTCTGACCTCTAGGAATATCCGTTACTTTGTGAGCATGGCTCTGCTTCAGGAAGACGGGCTGCATTGTCACTAGAGAAGACGGGATGGAGGTTCCTTAAAAACCTACAAATGGACTTACCTGATGATCCAGCCTTCCCACGCCTGGGGATATGTCAAGAGAAGACTCTAACTCAAAAAGTCCCATGCACCTCAATGCTCACAGCAGCCCTATTTGTATTAGCCAGGACGTGGAACTAACCCCAACATCTAACGACTGGTGACTGGATAAAGACGTAGTTGTCTTTTTATGCCGCGGAATACTACACAGCCGTGAAAAAGGATGGAACCATGCCATTGGCGGCAACATGGTTGGACACAGAGACAGTCCTTCTGAGTGAAGTAAGCCAGAAGAGAGAAAAATGCCGCATGACACAACTTCCATGTGAAATCTAAGAAAAAAAGACAGAAATGATCTTAACTGCAAAAGACAAATAGAGCCACAGACATAGAGAAACAAACTTATGGTTACCAGGGAGGGACGGCGGTGGGAAGGGGTAAATATGGGAATCGGAAAATTGCCCGTCTTGGGGAGTGGTGGACATGTTAGCTCTCTTGATTGTGGCGATGGCTTTCTGGGTGTAGACATGTATGAAAATTGATCAAATACTACACGTGAGATGTGTCTAATTGACGGAACAGAAATCGTAGCCCTGTAAAGGTGTTTTAAAACAAAGAGATGGGCTGCATTGTGTCCTATGTTTCTATGTGTCTTCAGGGAGGTCTCAGGGGGGCGGTGCTGGCCTTCCTGCCAACACGATGACATGAAGCCCGAACAATCCCCCAATCGATGGGAAGAAGAGACGAGCCATGGTCACATCTGGACCCCAAGCTTACACGTGGTGCATGGGTGCCATTTATCGCCAATCCAGCGAGGTTCCGGCCAGAGCTAGAGGCCGGGGCAGCGAACCGGGAGCGGCAGTAAGGAGCATCGTGGCACAGAGGCTGGACTGGGGGCCCGCAGGCTCCTCCCAGGAGGAGCCTCAGGGTTTGGGAGGTGGCTAACGTGCCTGCTTCGTGTCACCAGCAAGTGATGCCACCCGTGGACAATCAGCTGGAATCCTGAGCCGGGTCAGCCGTGGGTGATGCGGTAAAGGCTGCCTGCTAGCAGAGGGGACGCCAGACGGACGGTGAAGCAAGCAACAGGCTGCTGAGCTTCCGGCCTGTGTTTACCGTGCTTTCCGTGTCTCCCTGCATCTCAGGGTCACCCGGAGGAATTCGTGTGGAGTTTAGAGGCCGACGGCCTCTCGGTTCCTCATCAGCCTGGCAAGCCCCCCAGCCCTCTGCGGCCAGACCTCTGCGAGCGTCTTTCCCTTGTTCTAGCAAAACCCTCCCCACCCTCGCCTGCGGCGGGCTTTTGTTTTTTTAATTGATGGCAGTGAGGATACCTTACAGCCTCCTCCGGCCCTTCCTTAGGGCTTCTGCCCTTAGAGCACGGCAAGGGGCGGCCCCCCAACCCCCACCCCCGACACCCCCGCGCTGTCCTGGGTCCTGAACTACAGAGGGTCCCTCTGGCCCTGACACGCCCTCTGGCCACGCCCTCTACGGGGTGGAGTCAGCAGGGCCAAGGGGACACGCCCATTGGCTCCACCCCGTGCTCTGGAATCCCAGGACCCCGAATGCCCTGCCCCAGCAGCCCCTGACCCACTTGTAGTTTCTGCACCGGCTCTCCCCGGAGTTCAGCATCCCAGGACTCACAGAGAGGCCAACGGGCAGCTGTTGGCATGGAGGTTACGGACAGAGCCCGGATGTGAGGTCTGAGTGTCCCCCTGTGCACATCCAAGGCCCCTTGGGGCATGGGATGGACCCAGCATTGGGAAGAAAAGGGTCAGGCTGGCGGTCAGAGACTGGGAATCGGCTCTCCCCGCACTGTCGCTTTCTTTGCAGGACTCCCCTGAGTCTGGGAATTCTAAAGTTGAGCCTGGACGTGTGGGGCACGTGACAGTGACTTTGCGTGTGTGTGTGCGCGCGCCTGAGGACCTGTGTGGTTGTGTGTATGTTGTGGGGGTGTGTGTGGTCCATGACTCCGTGTGTGTGCGCGTGGGGATGTAGGCGGAGCGGAGTCAGTGTGTGTGCACGTGTGTTTGTGTGTACGTGCATGCATTAGTTTTAAGAATACTAGAAGCTGTCCTTCAGAAGTCTGCAGTAGTAAAAATTGTATGGTGTCCCTCACTGTATAATTCAAACTGAAAATAATCTTCAATCACCAGAAATGTAGTCCCCCCCAGATTCTGATTTTCCCCCCCCCATACCGATTATGCCCTCATTGTACTGATGAGGAAACTAGCTTAGAGATGTTAAGTGACTCAGCCCAGGGCATGGAGCTCGCGAGCCCAGGGCCAGGACGCAGTCCAAGCGGCGCGGCTCCAGAGGCCTGGAGCCCTGCTCACGACCGCGCGTGGCCTCTTGGCCGGGGTGGTGGGGGTGGGGTGGGGTGGGTGTGGGGGGAAGAGATTCTGACGGGCCGGGGCCAGCGTGCAGGCTGCCCAAGCCGCGGACTCTGCAAGTCGGGTGGAGAGTACCTGACGGCAGACGAGGGTAAAGGGCTGCTCAGAAATCAGATAGGTTCCTAGATCTTCGATGAGTAAGGAGGCTCAGTGCTCATCCTCGATCCCTTTGCTGGTGGCTAAAAGGGAGCAAGGCCCACGAGCGCGCTTCTGGGAGCGGCCTGCCAAAACCTGGAGCAGGGCTGCTCAGGACTGGCTCTGCAGCAGGAGCAGAGGGGGGCAATGTCGCCACCCGGTGGACATCCTTGGTAGTGGCAGTAGGAGGCCTAGCAGCCTGGGTATGGAGGCGGCAGGACGAGGTCCTAGTGGATGATCGTTTTCACATGGCTTAAAAAGCATTGCTTCATAGATTTTATCCACATTGGGGTCTATCCTACGATGGTAAATACGGTCTCCGTTACTCCATCTTAGCTGCATTGATTAATTTTTGTGAGGTTAGTTTTCTCTTCAATGATTTGGAAGCTATATGGTCTTCCAATTAAAATTCCCTCTAAGTTTTAATAAGTCATCTCTAAGTTCATAACTCTATATGTAATTGGACCAGTATTGCTATAACAGTCTCAAAAACGGGATAATCTATTAGATCTTGTTTCTCAATCATGATACATTTAGCATATTTTACCTCTCTGCCGTTCCCCATTGTGTGCGTGTGTGCGCGTGCGCGGGCTACAGTTACTGCTTTTTAGACAGTTGCTTTCAGTTTGTTGCATTCGCAATGAAAATATAGGTATAAACATCTTGGATTTAATTGCTCGCTACCGCTATTTAATCCCATGTCTTTCCCATTTTTGAGTTATTTACTTCTTTCCCAATCAAATGGACTCATGATTGGCTACTTTTTTTCCAGCGGTAGACTTGGAACCCATACCAGTCTATACGCAGCTTTACGTTCTCCTCAGCAACACCTCTCAGCCTCAACACCCAACAACACTCTCCGTATCTAGGGCCCCAAGGCTTGTTTTAAAATGCGGCATTGTTTCTCATGTCCCCCCGCCCCCACCCCCGCCCCAGAAAGGAAGCAAGAAGCTTCCTGGATTTAAAGTGCTGCCTTTTTAGGACTGGCTAGTCTTGTCTGGTGAATGGATATTAAGAGAGATTTCCTTAAACTTCCTCCTGCTTCGTGCCATAACTCGACTTCATTGAGAAGCAGGTTTTTCCCGTTTCTAAGACGGGCTTCCGCTTTGAACTGCTAAACCATCACGGCACACTTTTTCTCCATACTTATTCCTGGAAAACTGAGCTCTCTGCCGGAGTAAAGACGGTTCCCGTCAGAGAAGTGTGGCTCCCTGTCCCAAGGTCAAAATGTAGAAGAAAGGGAAGATTCCTGTTTCCGAGGGTTCCATTTTGTCAGGTTAGAGATCTAGTCATCCGTGTGGCTGCGGTGGAATCTGCAGTATCTTGCCTCACAGTTTCCTTTTTCTGGCTTAGCAGGGGAGCCGCATTAGCTGAGGTCGCGGCGCTATGGCCCTTGTCAGGATCCCGGTGCTGAGGCAGCCCCTTCCCCCCACCCCCTCTCCTTGTCATTTTGATCGTGCAAACTGGGTGCCAGCTGTGTGAACCCTGCTCCTGGCCGCCACGATTGCCCCCCCCCCATCCCCACGCGACGTGTCCCCAGTTCCTCGGCGTCCCTCACTGCAACCAGCTAGCTCCAGGAAGGGTGCGAGCTGGCTTCCGCTGTCGTCCTTCCTCCTTCCTGTCCAGGCGGGCCCTCCTTTTGCGCTAGTCGGCCCGAAACCTTCTCTCCCGCGCTGCATAGGCTGAAGGAATGCCTCAGCGTTTGCAGCCGCTAGAGGGCGCTCTTCTCCTCTCTTTGGGCCCCTTCAGCGCTTCCAGTGGAAATTTCCGAGGTGGGAAGGGCTTGGGGGTTCTCTGTATCTAGGGGCTCCCGATCCAGCCGATTCAACTAACTGTGGGTTGAAAATATTCGGGAAAAAACGGAAAGTTTCGAAAAGCGACAATTGAACTTGCCACACACCGGCAACCGCTTACATAGCATTCACGTTGCCTTGCATGCCGCGCGTCACCTAGAGATGATTTAAAGTACACAGGAGGACACAGCGAAAGAGAATGTGACAATGACTGTATGGGTATGTTTATGCATAAGTGGAAAATTGTGCTCTAGACTGGAATTCGACACAACATTGTAAAAACGACAACAACGTGGAAGAAAACTACGTTTGTATGTAAAAAATAAAGTCCTATGTCATTTTGCATAAGAGGCATCAGCATCCATGGATGTTGGCATCTGTGGGGAGTCCTGGAACCAGTGCCCCATGCTTACCAAGGCATGACTGGAAGCCCAGGCTCCTTATCCCAGCCTGTCATGTCCCCACGTGGTGTGAATCCTGCCTGTCCCACACTCCCCTGGTCACTCTCCTCCAGCCCTGCCAGACTGCCCTCTTCTTCTGGAACAGGCCAAGCTGAATGCACGTCATGTCTGACCTCTAGGAATATCCGTTACTTTGTGAGCATGGCTCTGCTTCAGGAAGACGGGCTGCATTGTCACTAGAGAAGACGGGATGGAGGTTCCTTAAAAACCTACAAATGGACTTACCTGATGATCCAGCCTTCCCACGCCTGGGGATATGTCAAGAGAAGACTCTAACTCAAAAAGTCCCATGCACCTCAATGCTCACAGCAGCCCTATTTGTATTAGCCAGGACGTGGAACTAACCCCAACATCTAACGACTGGTGACTGGATAAAGACGTAGTTGTCTTTTTATGCCGCGGAATACTACACAGCCGTGAAAAAGGATGGAACCATGCCATTGGCGGCAACATGGTTGGACACAGAGACAGTCCTTCTGAGTGAAGTAAGCCAGAAGAGAGAAAAATGCCGCATGACACAACTTCCATGTGAAATCTAAGAAAAAAAGACAGAAATGATCTTAACTGCAAAAGACAAATAGAGCCACAGACATAGAGAAACAAACTTATGGTTACCAGGGAGGGACGGCGGTGGGAAGGGGTAAATATGGGAATCGGAAAATTGCCCGTCTTGGGGAGTGGTGGACATGTTAGCTCTCTTGATTGTGGCGATGGCTTTCTGGGTGTAGACATGTATGAAAATTGATCAAATACTACACGTGAGATGTGTCTAATTGACGGAACAGAAATCGTAGCCCTGTAAAGGTGTTTTAAAACAAAGAGATGGGCTGCATTGTGTCCTATGTTTCTATGTGTCTTCAGGGAGGTCTCAGGGGGGCGGTGCTGGCCTTCCTGCCAACACGATGACATGAAGCCCGAACAATCCCCCAATCGATGGGAAGAAGAGACGAGCCATGGTCACATCTGGACCCCAAGCTTACACGTGGTGCATGGGTGCCATTTATCGCCAATCCAGCGAGGTTCCGGCCAGAGCTAGAGGCCGGGGCAGCGAACCGGGAGCGGCAGTAAGGAGCATCGTGGCACAGAGGCTGGACTGGGGGCCCGCAGGCTCCTCCCAGGAGGAGCCTCAGGGTTTGGGAGGTGGCTAACGTGCCTGCTTCGTGTCACCAGCAAGTGATGCCACCCGTGGACAATCAGCTGGAATCCTGAGCCGGGTCAGCCGTGGGTGATGCGGTAAAGGCTGCCTGCTAGCAGAGGGGACGCCAGACGGACGGTGAAGCAAGCAACAGGCTGCTGAGCTTCCGGCCTGTGTTTACCGTGCTTTCCGTGTCTCCCTGCATCTCAGGGTCACCCGGAGGAATTCGTGTGGAGTTTAGAGGCCGACGGCCTCTCGGTTCCTCATCAGCCTGGCAAGCCCCCCAGCCCTCTGCGGCCAGACCTCTGCGAGCGTCTTTCCCTTGTTCTAGCAAAACCCTCCCCACCCTCGCCTGCGGCGGGCTTTTGTTTTTTTAATTGATGGCAGTGAGGATACCTTACAGCCTCCTCCGGCCCTTCCTTAGGGCTTCTGCCCTTAGAGCACGGCAAGGGGCGGCCCCCCAACCCCCACCCCCGACACCCCCGCGCTGTCCTGGGTCCTGAACTACAGAGGGTCCCTCTGGCCCTGACACGCCCTCTGGCCACGCCCTCTACGGGGTGGAGTCAGCAGGGCCAAGGGGACACGCCCATTGGCTCCACCCCGTGCTCTGGAATCCCAGGACCCCGAATGCCCTGCCCCAGCAGCCCCTGACCCACTTGTAGTTTCTGCACCGGCTCTCCCCGGAGTTCAGCATCCCAGGACTCACAGAGAGGCCAACGGGCAGCTGTTGGCATGGAGGTTACGGACAGAGCCCGGATGTGAGGTCTGAGTGTCCCCCTGTGCACATCCAAGGCCCCTTGGGGCATGGGATGGACCCAGCATTGGGAAGAAAAGGGTCAGGCTGGCGGTCAGAGACTGGGAATCGGCTCTTCCCGCACTGTCGCTTTCTTTGCAGGACTCCCCTGAGTCTGGGAATTCTAAAGTTGAGCCTGGACGTGTGGGGCACGTGACAGTGACTTTGCGTGTGTGTGTGCGCGCGCCTGAGGACCTGTGTGGTTGTGTGTATGTTGTGGGGGTGTGTGTGGTCCATGACTCCGTGTGTGTGCGCGTGGGGATGTAGGCGGAGCAGAGTCAGTGTGTGTGCACGTGTGTTTGTGTGTACGTGCATGCATTAGTTTTAAGAATACTAGAAGCTGTCCTTCAGAAGTCTGCAGTAGTAAAAATTGTATGGTGTCCCTCACTGTATAATTCAAACTGAAAATAATCTTCAATCACCAGAAATGTAGTCCCCCCCAGATTCTGATTTCCCCCCCCCATACCGATTATGCCCTCATTGTACTGATGAGGAAACTAGCTTAGAGATGTTAAGTGACTCAGCCCAGGGCATGGAGCTCGCGAGCCCAGGGCCAGGACGCAGTCCAAGCGGCGCGGCTCCAGAGGCCTGGAGCCCTGCTCACGACCGCGCGTGGCCTCTTGGCCGGGGTGGTGGGGGTGGGGTGGGGTGGGGGTGGGGGGAAGAGATTCTGACGGGCCGGGGCCAGCGTGCAGGCTGCCCAAGCCGCGGACTCTGCAAGTCGGGTGGAGAGTACCTGACGGCAGACGAGGGTAAAGGGCTGCTCAGAAATCAGATAGGTTCCTAGATCTTCGATGAGTAAGGAGGCTCAGTGCTCATCCTCGATCCCTTTGCTGGTGGCTAAAAGGGAGCAAGGCCCACGAGCGCGCTTCTGGGAGCGGCCTGCCAAAACCTGGAGCAGGGCTGCTCAGGACTGGCTCTGCAGCAGGAGCAGAGGGGGGCAATGTCGCCACCTGGTGGACATCCTTGGTAGTGGCAGTAGGAGGCCTAGCAGCCTGGGTATGGAGGCGGCAGGACGAGGTCCTAGTGGATGATCGTTTTCACATGGCTTAAAAAGCATTGCTTCATAGATTTTATCCACATTGGGGTCTATCCTACGATGGTAAATACGGTCTCCGTTACTCCATCTTAGCTGCATTGATTAATTTTTGTGAGGTTAGTTTTCTCTTCAATGATTTGGAAGCTATATGGTCTTCCAATTAAAATTCCCTCTAAGTTTTAATAAGTCATCTCTAAGTTCATAACTCTATATGTAATTGGACCAGTATTGCTATAACAGTCTCAAAAACGGGATAATCTATTAGATCTTGTTTCTCAATCATGATACATTTAGCATATTTTACCTCTCTGCCGTTCCCCATTGTGTGCGTGTGTGCGCGTGCGCGGGCTACAGTTACTGCTTTTTAGACAGTTGCTTTCAGTTTGTTGCATTCGCAATGAAAATATAGGTATAAACATCTTGGATTTAATTGCTCGCTACCGCTATTTAATCCCATGTCTTTCCCATTTTTGAGTTATTTACTTCTTTCCCAATCAAATGGACTCATGATTGGCTACTTTTTTTCCAGCGGTAGACTTGGAACCCATACCAGTCTATACGCAGCTTTACGTTCTCCTCAGCAACACCTCTCAGCCTCAACACCCAACAACACTCTCCGTATCTAGGGCCCCAAGGCTTGTTTTAAAATGCGGCATTGTTTCTCATGTCCCCCCGCCCCCACCCCGCCCCAGAAAGGAAGCAAGAAGCTTCCTGGATTTAAAGTGCTGCCTTTTTAGGACTGGCTAGTCTTGTCTGGTGAATGGATATTAAGAGAGATTTCCTTAAACTTCCTCCTGCTTCGTGCCATAACTCGACTTCATTGAGAAGCAGGTTTTTCCCGTTTCTAAGACGGGCTTCCGCTTTGAACTGCTAAACCATCACGGCACACTTTTTCTCCATACTTATTCCTGGAAAACTGAGCTCTCTGCCGGAGTAAAGACGGTTCCCGTCAGAGAAGTGTGGCTCCCTGTCCCAAGGTCAAAATGTAGAAGAAAGGGAAGATTCCTGTTTCCGAGGGTTCCATTTTGTCAGGTTAGAGATCTAGTCATCCGTGTGGCTGCGGTGGAATCTGCAGTATCTTGCCTCACAGTTTCCTTTTTCTGGCTTAGCAGGGGAGCCGCATTAGCTGAGGTCGCGGCGCTATGGCCCTTGTCAGGATCCCGGTGCTGAGGCAGCCCCTTCCCCCCACCCCCTCTCCTTGTCATTTTGATCGTGCAAACTGGGTGCCAGCTGTGTGAACCCTGCTCCTGGCCGCCACGATTGCCCCCCCCCATCCCCACGCGACGTGTCCCCAGTTCCTCGGCGTCCCTCACTGCAACCAGCTAGCTCCAGGAAGGGTGCGAGCTGGCTTCCGCTGTCGTCCTTCCTCCTTCCTGTCCAGGCGGGCCCTCCTTTTGCGCTAGTCGGCCCGAAACCTTCTCTCCCGCGCTGCATAGGCTGAAGGAATGCCTCAGCGTTTGCAGCCGCTAGAGGGCGCTCTTCTCCTCTCTTTGGGCCCCTTCAGCGCTTCCAGTGGAAATTTCCGAGGTGGGAAGGGCTTGGGGGTTCTCTGTATCTAGGGGCTCCCGATCCAGCCGATTCAACTAACTGTGGGTTGAAAATATTCGGGAAAAAACGGAAAGTTTCGAAAAGCGACAATTGAACTTGCCACACACCAGCAACCGCTTACATAGCATTCACGTTGCCTTGCATGCCGCGCGTCACCTAGAGATGATTTAAAGTACACAGGAGGACACAGCGAAAGAGAATGTGACAATGACTGTATGGGTATGTTTATGCATAAGTGGAAAATTGTGCTCTAGACTGGAATTCGACACAACATTGTAAAAACGACAACAACGTGGAAGAAAACTACGTTTGTATGTAAAAAATAAAGTCCTATGTCATTTTGCATAAGAGGCATCAGCATCCATGGATGTTGGCATCTGTGGGGAGTCCTGGAACCAGTGCCCCATGCTTACCAAGGCATGACTGGAAGCCCAGGCTCCTTATCCCAGCCTGTCATGTCCCCACGTGGTGTGAATCCTGCCTGTCCCACACTCCCCTGGTCACTCTCCTCCAGCCCTGCCAGACTGCCCTCTTCTTCTGGAACAGGCCAAGCTGAATGCACGTCATGTCTGACCTCTAGGAATATCCGTTACTTTGTGAGCATGGCTCTGCTTCAGGAAGACGGGCTGCATTGTCACTAGAGAAGACGGGATGGAGGTTCCTTAAAAACCTACAAATGGACTTACCTGATGATCCAGCCTTCCCACGCCTGGGGATATGTCAAGAGAAGACTCTAACTCAAAAAGTCCCATGCACCTCAATGCTCACAGCAGCCCTATTTGTATTAGCCAGGACGTGGAACTAACCCCAACATCTAACGACTGGTGACTGGATAAAGACGTAGTTGTCTTTTTATGCCGCGGAATACTACACAGCCGTGAAAAAGGATGGAACCATGCCATTGGCGGCAACATGGTTGGACACAGAGACAGTCCTTCTGAGTGAAGTAAGCCAGAAGAGAGAAAAATGCCGCATGACACAACTTCCATGTGAAATCTAAGAAAAAAAGACAGAAATGATCTTAACTGCAAAAGACAAATAGAGCCACAGACATAGAGAAACAAACTTATGGTTACCAGGGAGGGACGGCGGTGGGAAGGGGTAAATATGGGAATCGGAAAATTGCCCGTCTTGGGGAGTGGTGGACATGTTAGCTCTCTTGATTGTGGCGATGGCTTTCTGGGTGTAGACATGTATGAAAATTGATCAAATACTACACGTGAGATGTGTCTAATTGACGGAACAGAAATCGTAGCCCTGTAAAGGTGTTTTAAAAAAAAGAGATGGGCTGCATTGTGTCCTATGTTTCTATGTGTCTTCAGGGAGGTCTCAGGGGGGCGGTGCTGGCCTTCCTGCCAACACGATGACATGAAGCCCGAACAATCCCCCAATCGATGGGAAGAAGAGACGAGCCATGGTCACATCTGGACCCCAAGCTTACACGTGGTGCATGGGTGCCATTTATCGCCAATCCAGCGAGGTTCCGGCCAGAGCTAGAGGCCGGGGCAGCGAACCGGGAGCGGCAGTAAGGAGCATCGTGGCGCAGAGGCTGGACTGGGGGCCCGCAGGCTCCTCCCAGGAGGAGCCTCAGGGTTTGGGAGGTGGCTAACGTGCCTGCTTCGTGTCACCAGCAAGTGATGCCACCCGTGGACAATCAGCTGGAATCCTGAGCCGGGTCAGCCGTGGGTGATGCGGTAAAGGCTGCCTGCTAGCAGAGGGGACGCCAGACGGACGGTGAAGCAAGCAACAGGCTGCTGAGCTTCCGGCCTGTGTTTACCGTGCTTTCCGTGTCTCCCTGCATCTCAGGGTCACCCGGAGGAATTCGTGTGGAGTTTAGAGGCCGACGGCCTCTCGGTTCCTCATCAGCCTGGCAAGCCCCCCAGCCCTCTGCGGCCAGACCTCTGCGAGCGTCTTTCCCTTGTTCTAGCAAAACCCTCCCCACCCTCGCCTGCGGCGGGCTTTTGTTTTTTTAATTGATGGCAGTGAGGATACCTTACAGCCTCCTCCGGCCCTTCCTTAGGGCTTCTGCCCTTAGAGCACGGCAAGGGGCGGCCCCCCAACCCCCACCCCCGACACCCCCGCGCTGTCCTGGGTCCTGAACTACAGAGGGTCCCTCTGGCCCTGACACGCCCTCTGGCCACGCCCTCTACGGGGTGGAGTCAGCAGGGCCAAGGGGACACGCCCATTGGCTCCACCCCGTGCTCTGGAATCCCAGGACCCCGAATGCCCTGCCCCAGCAGCCCCTGACCCACTTGTAGTTTCTGCACCGGCTCTCCCCGGAGTTCAGCATCCCAGGACTCACAGAGAGGCCAACGGGCAGCTGTTGGCATGGAGGTTACGGACAGAGCCCGGATGTGAGGTCTGAGTGTCCCCCTGTGCACATCCAAGGCCCCTTGGGGCATGGGATGGACCCAGCATTGGGAAGAAAAGGGTCAGGCTGGCGGTCAGAGACTGGGAATCGGCTCTCCCCGCACTGTCGCTTTCTTTGCAGGACTCCCCTGAGTCTGGGAATTCTAAAGTTGAGCCTGGACGTGTGGGGCACGTGACAGTGACTTTGCGTGTGTGTGTGCGCGCGCCTGAGGACCTGTGTGGTTGTGTGTATGTTGTGGGGGTGTGTGTGGTCCATGACTCCGTGTGTGTGCGCGTGGGGATGTAGGCGGAGCGGAGTCAGTGTGTGTGCACGTGTGTTTGTGTGTACGTGCATGCATTAGTTTTAAGAATACTAGAAGCTGTCCTTCAGAAGTCTGCAGTAGTAAAAATTGTATGGTGTCCCTCACTGTATAATTCAAACTGAAAATAATCTTCAATCACCAGAAATGTAGTCCCCCCCAGATTCTGATTTTCCCCCCCCCATACCGATTATGCCCTCATTGTACTGATGAGGAAACTAGCTTAGAGATGTTAAGTGACTCAGCCCAGGGCATGGAGCTCGCGAGCCCAGGGCCAGGACGCAGTCCAAGCGGCGCGGCTCCAGAGGCCTGGAGCCCTGCTCACGACCGCGCGTGGCCTCTTGGCCGGGGTGGTGGGGGTGGGGTGGGGTGGGTGTGGGGGGAAGAGATTCTGACGGGCCGGGGCCAGCGTGCAGGCTGCCCAAGCCGCGGACTCTGCAAGTCGGGTGGAGAGTACCTGACGGCAGACGAGGGTAAAGGGCTGCTCAGAAATCAGATAGGTTCCTAGATCTTCGATGAGTAAGGAGGCTCAGTGCTCATCCTCGATCCCTTTGCTGGTGGCTAAAAGGGAGCAAGGCCCACGAGCGCGCTTCTGGGAGCGGCCTGCCAAAACCTGGAGCAGGGCTGCTCAGGACTGGCTCTGCAGCAGGAGCAGAGGGGGGCAATGTCGCCACCCGGTGGACATCCTTGGTAGTGGCAGTAGGAGGCCTAGCAGCCTGGGTATGGAGGCGGCAGGACGAGGTCCTAGTGGATGATCGTTTTCACATGGCTTAAAAAGCATTGCTTCATAGATTTTATCCACATTGGGGTCTATCCTACGATGGTAAATACGGTCTCCGTTACTCCATCTTAGCTGCATTGATTAATTTTTGTGAGGTTAGTTTTCTCTTCAATGATTTGGAAGCTATATGGTCTTCCAATTAAAATTCCCTCTAAGTTTTAATAAGTCATCTCTAAGTTCATAACTCTATATGTAATTGGACCAGTATTGCTATAACAGTCTCAAAAACGGGATAATCTATTAGATCTTGTTTCTCAATCATGATACATTTAGCATATTTTACCTCTCTGCCGTTCCCCATTGTGTGCGTGTGTGCGCGTGCGCGGGCTACAGTTACTGCTTTTTAGACAGTTGCTTTCAGTTTGTTGCATTCGCAATGAAAATATAGGTATAAACATCTTGGATTTAATTGCTCGCTACCGCTATTTAATCCCATGTCTTTCCCATTTTTGAGTTATTTACTTCTTTCCCAATCAAATGGACTCATGATTGGCTACTTTTTTTCCAGCGGTAGACTTGGAACCCATACCAGTCTATACGCAGCTTTACGTTCTCCTCAGCAACACCTCTCAGCCTCAACACCCAACAACACTCTCCGTATCTAGGGCCCCAAGGCTTGTTTTAAAATGCGGCATTGTTTCTCATGTCCCCCCGCCCCCACCCCGCCCCAGAAAGGAAGCAAGAAGCTTCCTGGATTTAAAGTGCTGCCTTTTTAGGACTGGCTAGTCTTGTCTGGTGAATGGATATTAAGAGAGATTTCCTTAAACTTCCTCCTGCTTCGTGCCATAACTCGACTTCATTGAGAAGCAGGTTTTTCCCGTTTCTAAGACGGGCTTCCGCTTTGAACTGCTAAACCATCACGGCACACTTTTTCTCCATACTTATTCCTGGAAAACTGAGCTCTCTGCCGGAGTAAAGACGGTTCCCGTCAGAGAAGTGTGGCTCCCTGTCCCAAGGTCAAAATGTAGAAGAAAGGGAAGATTCCTGTTTCCGAGGGTTCCATTTTGTCAGGTTAGAGATCTAGTCATCCGTGTGGCTGCGGTGGAATCTGCAGTATCTTGCCTCACAGTTTCCTTTTTCTGGCTTAGCAGGGGAGCCGCATTAGCTGAGGTCGCGGCGCTATGGCCCTTGTCAGGATCCCGGTGCTGAGGCAGCCCCTTCCCCCCACCCCCTCTCCTTGTCATTTTGATCGTGCAAACTGGGTGCCAGCTGTGTGAACCCTGCTCCTGGCCGCCACGATTGCCCCCCCCCATCCCCACGCGACGTGTCCCCAGTTCCTCGGCGTCCCTCACTGCAACCAGCTAGCTCCAGGAAGGGTGCGAGCTGGCTTCCGCTGTCGTCCTTCCTCCTTCCTGTCCAGGCGGGCCCTCCTTTTGCGCTAGTCGGCCCGAAACCTTCTCTCCCGCGCTGCATAGGCTGAAGGAATGCCTCAGCGTTTGCAGCCGCTAGAGGGCGCTCTTCTCCTCTCTTTGGGCCCCTTCAGCGCTTCCAGTGGAAATTTCCGAGGTGGGAAGGGCTTGGGGGTTCTCTGTATCTAGGGGCTCCCGATCCAGCCGATTCAACTAACTGTGGGTTGAAAATATTCGGGAAAAAACGGAAAGTTTCGAAAAGCGACAATTGAACTTGCCACACACCGGCAACCGCTTACATAGCATTCACGTTGCCTTGCATGCCGCGCGTCACCTAGAGATGATTTAAAGTACACAGGAGGACACAGCGAAAGAGAATGTGACAATGACTGTATGGGTATGTTTATGCATAAGTGGAAAATTGTGCTCTAGACTGGAATTCGACACAACATTGTAAAAACGACAACAACGTGGAAGAAAACTACGTTTGTATGTAAAAAATAAAGTCCTATGTCATTTTGCATAAGAGGCATCAGCATCCATGGATGTTGGCATCTGTGGGGAGTCCTGGAACCAGTGCCCCATGCTTACCAAGGCATGACTGGAAGCCCAGGCTCCTTATCCCAGCCTGTCATGTCCCCACGTGGTGTGAATCCTGCCTGTCCCACACTCCCCTGGTCACTCTCCTCCAGCCCTGCCAGACTGCCCTCTTCTTCTGGAACAGGCCAAGCTGAATGCACGTCATGTCTGACCTCTAGGAATATCCGTTACTTTGTGAGCATGGCTCTGCTTCAGGAAGACGGGCTGCATTGTCACTAGAGAAGACGGGATGGAGGTTCCTTAAAAACCTACAAATGGACTTACCTGATGATCCAGCCTTCCCACGCCTGGGGATATGTCAAGAGAAGACTCTAACTCAAAAAGTCCCATGCACCTCAATGCTCACAGCAGCCCTATTTGTATTAGCCAGGACGTGGAACTAACCCCAACATCTAACGACTGGTGACTGGATAAAGACGTAGTTGTCTTTTTATGCCGCGGAATACTACACAGCCGTGAAAAAGGATGGAACCATGCCATTGGCGGCAACATGGTTGGACACAGAGACAGTCCTTCTGAGTGAAGTAAGCCAGAAGAGAGAAAAATGCCGCATGACACAACTTCCATGTGAAATCTAAGAAAAAAAGACAGAAATGATCTTAACTGCAAAAGACAAATAGAGCCACAGACATAGAGAAACAAACTTATGGTTACCAGGGAGGGACGGCGGTGGGAAGGGGTAAATATGGGAATCGGAAAATTGCCCGTCTTGGGGAGTGGTGGACATGTTAGCTCTCTTGATTGTGGCGATGGCTTTCTGGGTGTAGACATGTATGAAAATTGATCAAATACTACACGTGAGATGTGTCTAATTGACGGAACAGAAATCGTAGCCCTGTAAAGGTGTTTTAAAACAAAGAGATGGGCTGCATTGTGTCCTATGTTTCTATGTGTCTTCAGGGAGGTCTCAGGGGGGCGGAGCTGGCCTTCCTGCCAACACGATGACATGAAGCCCGAACAATCCCCCAATCGATGGGAAGAAGAGACGAGCCATGGTCACATCTGGACCCCAAGCTTACACGTGGTGCATGGGTGCCATTTATCGCCAATCCAGCGAGGTTCCGGCCAGAGCTAGAGGCCGGGGCAGCGAACCGGGAGCGGCAGTAAGGAGCATCGTGGCGCAGAGGCTGGACTGGGGGCCCGCAGGCTCCTCCCAGGAGGAGCCTCAGGGTTTGGGAGGTGGCTAACGTGCCTGCTTCGTGTCACCAGCAAGTGATGCCACCCGTGGACAATCAGCTGGAATCCTGAGCCGGGTCAGCCGTGGGTGATGCGGTAAAGGCTGCCTGCTAGCAGAGGGGACGCCAGACGGACGGTGAAGCAAGCAACAGGCTGCTGAGCTTCCGGCCTGTGTTTACCGTGCTTTCCGTGTCTCCCTGCATCTCAGGGTCACCCGGAGGAATTCGTGTGGAGTTTAGAGGCCGACGGCCTCTCGGTTCCTCATCAGCCTGGCAAGCCCCCCAGCCCTCTGCGGCCAGACCTCTGCGAGCGTCTTTCCCTTGTTCTAGCAAAACCCTCCCCACCCTCGCCTGCGGCGGGCTTTTGTTTTTTTAATTGATGGCAGTGAGGATACCTTACAGCCTCCTCCGGCCCTTCCTTAGGGCTTCTGCCCTTAGAGCACGGCAAGGGGCGGCCCCCCAACCCCCACCCCCGACACCCCCGCGCTGTCCTGGGTCCTGAACTACAGAGGGTCCCTCTGGCCCTGACACGCCCTCTGGCCACGCCCTCTACGGGGTGGAGTCAGCAGGGCCAAGGGGACACGCCCATTGGCTCCACCCCGTGCTCTGGAATCCCAGGACCCCGAATGCCCTGCCCCAGCAGCCCCTGACCCACTTGTAGTTTCTGCACCGGCTCTCCCCGGAGTTCAGCATCCCAGGACTCACAGAGAGGCCAACGGGCAGCTGTTGGCATGGAGGTTACGGACAGAGCCCGGATGTGAGGTCTGAGTGTCCCCCTGTGCACATCCAAGGCCCCTTGGGGCATGGGATGGACCCAGCATTGGGAAGAAAAGGGTCAGGCTGGCGGTCAGAGACTGGGAATCGGCTCTCCCCGCACTGTCGCTTTCTTTGCAGGACTCCCCTGAGTCTGGGAATTCTAAAGTTGAGCCTGGACGTGTGGGGCACGTGACAGTGACTTTGCGTGTGTGTGTGCGCGCGCCTGAGGACCTGTGTGGTTGTGTGTATGTTGTGGGGGTGTGTGTGGTCCATGACTCCGTGTGTGTGCGCGTGGGGATGTAGGCGGAGCGGAGTCAGTGTGTGTGCACGTGTGTTTGTGTGTACGTGCATGCATTAGTTTTAAGAATACTAGAAGCTGTCCTTCAGAAGTCTGCAGTAGTAAAAATTGTATGGTGTCCCTCACTGTATAATTCAAACTGAAAATAATCTTCAATCACCAGAAATGTAGTCCCCCCCAGATTCTGATTTCCCCCCCCCCCATACCGATTATGCCCTCATTGTACTGATGAGGAAACTAGCTTAGAGATGTTAAGTGACTCAGCCCAGGGCATGGAGCTCGCGAGCCCAGGGCCAGGACGCAGTCCAAGCGGCGCGGCTCCAGAGGCCTGGAGCCCTGCTCACGACCGCGCGTGGCCTCTTGGCCGGGGTGGTGGGGGTGGGGTGGGGTG
This sequence comes from Vicugna pacos, assembly GCF_048564905.1. Lineage (NCBI taxonomy): Eukaryota > Metazoa > Chordata > Mammalia > Artiodactyla > Camelidae > Vicugna > Vicugna pacos. The sequence goes on from NW_027328772.1 coordinate 46,036, forward strand.
GGGGTGGGGGGAAGAGATTCTGACGGGCCGGGGCCAGCGTGCAGGCTGCCCAAGCCGCGGACTCTGCAAGTCGGGTGGAGAGTACCTGATGGCAGACGAGGGTAAAGGGCTGCTCAGAAATCAGATAGGTTCCTAGATCTTCGATGAGTAAGGAGGCTCAGTGCTCATCCTCGATCCCTTTGCTGGTGGCTAAAAGGGAGCAAGGCCCACGAGCGCGCTTCTGGGAGCGGCCTGCCAAAACCTGGAGCAGGGCTGCTCAGGACTGGCTCTGCAGCAGGAGCAGAGGGGGGCAATGTCGCCACCCGGTGGACATCCTTGGTAGTGGCAGTAGGAGGCCTAGCAGCCTGGGTATGGAGGCGGCAGGACGAGGTCCTAGTGGATGATCGTTTTCACATGGCTTAAAAAGCATTGCTTCATAGATTTTATCCACATTGGGGTCTATCCTACGATGGTAAATACGGTCTCCGTTACTCCATCTTAGCTGCATTGATTAATTTTTGTGAGGTTAGTTTTCTCTTCAATGATTTGGAAGCTATATGGTCTTCCAATTAAAATTCCCTCTAAGTTTTAATAAGTCATCTCTAAGTTCATAACTCTATATGTAATTGGACCAGTATTGCTATAACAGTCTCAAAAACGGGATAATCTATTAGATCTTGTTTCTCAATCATGATACATTTAGCATATTTTACCTCTCTGCCGTTCCCCATTGTGTGCGTGTGTGCGCGTGCGCGGGCTACAGTTACTGCTTTTTAGACAGTTGCTTTCAGTTTGTTGCATTCGCAATGAAAATATAGGTATAAACATCTTGGATTTAATTGCTCGCTACCGCTATTTAATCCCATGTCTTTCCCATTTTTGAGTTATTTACTTCTTTCCCAATCAAATGGACTCATGATTGGCTACTTTTTTTCCAGCGGTAGACTTGGAACCCATACCAGTCTATACGCAGCTTTACGTTCTCCTCAGCAACACCTCTCAGCCTCAACACCCAACAACACTCTCCGTATCTAGGGCCCCAAGGCTTGTTTTAAAATGCGGCATTGTTTCTCATGTCCCCCCGCCCCCACCCCGCCCCAGAAAGGAAGCAAGAAGCTTCCTGGATTTAAAGTGCTGCCTTTTTAGGACTGGCTAGTCTTGTCTGGTGAATGGATATTAAGAGAGATTTCCTTAAACTTCCTCCTGCTTCGTGCCATAACTCGACTTCATTGAGAAGCAGGTTTTTCCCGTTTCTAAGACGGGCTTCCGCTTTGAACTGCTAAACCATCACGGCACACTTTTTCTCCATACTTATTCCTGGAAAACTGAGCTCTCTGCCGGAGTAAAGACGGTTCCCGTCAGAGAAGTGTGGCTCCCTGTCCCAAGGTCAAAATGTAGAAGAAAGGGAAGATTCCTGTTTCCGAGGGTTCCATTTTGTCAGGTTAGAGATCTAGTCATCCGTGTGGCTGCGGTGGAATCTGCAGTATCTTGCCTCACAGTTTCCTTTTTCTGGCTTAGCAGGGGAGCCGCATTAGCTGAGGTCGCGGCGCTATGGCCCTTGTCAGGATCCCGGTGCTGAGGCAGCCCCTTCCCCCCACCCCCTCTCCTTGTCATTTTGATCGTGCAAACTGGGTGCCAGCTGTGTGAACCCTGCTCCTGGCCGCCACGATTGCCCCCCCCCATCCCCACGCGACGTGTCCCCAGTTCCTCGGCGTCCCTCACTGCAACCAGCTAGCTCCAGGAAGGGTGCGAGCTGGCTTCCGCTGTCGTCCTTCCTCCTTCCTGTCCAGGCGGGCCCTCCTTTTGCGCTAGTCGGCCCGAAACCTTCTCTCCCGCGCTGCATAGGCTGAAGGAATGCCTCAGCGTTTGCAGCCGCTAGAGGGCGCTCTTCTCCTCTCTTTGGGCCCCTTCAGCGCTTCCAGTGGAAATTTCCGAGGTGGGAAGGGCTTGGGGGTTCTCTGTATCTAGGGGCTCCCGATCCAGCCGATTCAACTAACTGTGGGTTGAAAATATTCGGGAAAAAACGGAAAGTTTCGAAAAGCGACAATTGAACTTGCCACACACCGGCAACCGCTTACATAGCATTCACGTTGCCTTGCATGCCGCGCGTCACCTAGAGATGATTTAAAGTACACAGGAGGACACAGCGAAAGAGAATGTGACAATGACTGTATGGGTATGTTTATGCATAAGTGGAAAATTGTGCTCTAGACTGGAATTCGACACAACATTGTAAAAACGACAACAACGTGGAAGAAAACTACGTTTGTATGTAAAAAATAAAGTCCTATGTCATTTTGCATAAGAGGCATCAGCATCCATGGATGTTGGCATCTGTGGGGAGTCCTGGAACCAGTGCCCCATGCTTACCAAGGCATGACTGGAAGCCCAGGCTCCTTATCCCAGCCTGTCATGTCCCCACGTGGTGTGAATCCTGCCTGTCCCACACTCCCCTGGTCACTCTCCTCCAGCCCTGCCAGACTGCCCTCTTCTTCTGGAACAGGCCAAGCTGAATGCACGTCATGTCTGACCTCTAGGAATATCCGTTACTTTGTGAGCATGGCTCTGCTTCAGGAAGACGGGCTGCATTGTCACTAGAGAAGACGGGATGGAGGTTCCTTAAAAACCTACAAATGGACTTACCTGATGATCCAGCCTTCCCACGCCTGGGGATATGTCAAGAGAAGACTCTAACTCAAAAAGTCCCATGCACCTCAATGCTCACAGCAGCCCTATTTGTATTAGCCAGGACGTGGAACTAACCCCAACATCTAACGACTGGTGACTGGATAAAGACGTAGTTGTCTTTTTATGCCGCGGAATACTACACAGCCGTGAAAAAGGATGGAACCATGCCATTGGCGGCAACATGGTTGGACACAGAGACAGTCCTTCTGAGTGAAGTAAGCCAGAAGAGAGAAAAATGCCGCATGACACAACTTCCATGTGAAATCTAAGAAAAAAAGACAGAAATGATCTTAACTGCAAAAGACAAATAGAGCCACAGACATAGAGAAACAAACTTATGGTTACCAGGGAGGGACGGCGGTGGGAAGGGGTAAATATGGGAATCGGAAAATTGCCCGTCTTGGGGAGTGGTGGACATGTTAGCTCTCTTGATTGTGGCGATGGCTTTCTGGGTGTAGACATGTATGAAAATTGATCAAATACTACACGTGAGATGTGTCTAATTGACGGAACAGAAATCGTAGCCCTGTAAAGGTGTTTTAAAACAAAGAGATGGGCTGCATTGTGTCCTATGTTTCTATGTGTCTTCAGGGAGGTCTCAGGGGGGCGGTGCTGGCCTTCCTGCCAACACGATGACACGAAGCCCGAACAATCCCCCAATCGATGGGAAGAAGAGACGAGCCATGGTCACATCTGGACCCCAAGCTTACACGTGGTGCATGGGTGCCATTTATCGCCAATCCAGCGAGGTTCCGGCCAGAGCTAGAGGCCGGGGCAGCGAACCGGGAGCGGCAGTAAGGAGCATCGTGGCGCAGAGGCTGGACTGGGGGCCCGCAGGCTCCTCCCAGGAGGAGCCTCAGGGTTTGGGAGGTGGCTAACGTGCCTGCTTCGTGTCACCAGCAAGTGATGCCACCCGTGGACAATCAGCTGGAATCCTGAGCCGGGTCAGCCGTGGGTGATGCGGTAAAGGCTGCCTGCTAGCAGAGGGGACGCCAGACGGACGGTGAAGCAAGCAACAGGCTGCTGAGCTTCCGGCCTGTGTTTACCGTGCTTTCCGTGTCTCCCTGCATCTCAGGGTCACCCGGAGGAATTCGTGTGGAGTTTAGAGGCCGACGGCCTCTCGGTTCCTCATCAGCCTGGCAAGCCCCCCAGCCCTCTGCGGCCAGACCTCTGCGAGCGTCTTTCCCTTGTTCTAGCAAAACCCTCCCCACCCTCGCCTGCGGCGGGCTTTTGTTTTTTTAATTGATGGCAGTGAGGATACCTTACAGCCTCCTCCGGCCCTTCCTTAGGGCTTCTGCCCTTAGAGCACGGCAAGGGGCGGCCCCCCAACCCCCACCCCCGACACCCCCGCGCTGTCCTGGGTCCTGAACTACAGAGGGTCCCTCTGGCCCTGACACGCCCTCTGGCCACGCCCTCTACGGGGTGGAGTCAGCAGGGCCAAGGGGACACGCCCATTGGCTCCACCCCGTGCTCTGGAATCCCAGGACCCCGAATGCCCTGCCCCAGCAGCCCCTGACCCACTTGTAGTTTCTGCACCGGCTCTCCCCGGAGTTCAGCATCCCAGGACTCACAGAGAGGCCAACGGGCAGCTGTTGGCATGGAGGTTACGGACAGAGCCCGGATGTGAGGTCTGAGTGTCCCCCTGTGCACATCCAAGGCCCCTTGGGGCATGGGATGGACCCAGCATTGGGAAGAAAAGGGTCAGGCTGGCGGTCAGAGACTGGGAATCGGCTCTCCCCGCACTGTCGCTTTCTTTGCAGGACTCCCCTGAGTCTGGGAATTCTAAAGTTGAGCCTGGACGTGTGGGGCACGTGACAGTGACTTTGCGTGTGTGTGTGCGCGCGCCTGAGGACCTGTGTGGTTGTGTGTATGTTGTGGGGGTGTGTGTGGTCCATGACTCCGTGTGTGTGCGCGTGGGGATGTAGGCGGAGCAGAGTCAGTGTGTGTGCACGTGTGTTTGTGTGTACGTGCATGCATTAGTTTTAAGAATACTAGAAGCTGTCCTTCAGAAGTCTGCAGTAGTAAAAATTGTATGGTGTCCCTCACTGTATAATTCAAACTGAAAATAATCTTCAATCACCAGAAATGTAGTCCCCCCCAGATTCTGATTTTCCCCCCCCCCATACCGATTATGCCCTCATTGTACTGATGAGGAAACTAGCTTAGAGATGTTAAGTGACTCAGCCCAGGGCATGGAGCTCGCGAGCCCAGGGCCAGGACGCAGTCCAAGCGGCGCGGCTCCAGAGGCCTGGAGCCCTGCTCACGACCGCGCGTGGCCTCTTGGCCGGGGTGGTGGGGGTGGGGTGGGGTGGGGGTGGGGGGAAGAGATTCTGACGGGCCGGGGCCAGCGTGCAGGCTGCCCAAGCCGCGGACTCTGCAAGTCGGGTGGAGAGTACCTGACGGCAGACGAGGGTAAAGGGCTGCTCAGAAATCAGATAGGTTCCTAGATCTTCGATGAGTAAGGAGGCTCAGTGCTCATCCTCGATCCCTTTGCTGGTGGCTAAAAGGGAGCAAGGCCCACGAGCGCGCTTCTGGGAGCGGCCTGCCAAAACCTGGAGCAGGGCTGCTCAGGACTGGCTCTGCAGCAGGAGCAGAGGGGGGCAATGTCGCCACCCGGTGGACATCCTTGGTAGTGGCAGTAGGAGGCCTAGCAGCCTGGGTATGGAGGCGGCAGGACGAGGTCCTAGTGGATGATCGTTTTCACATGGCTTAAAAAGCATTGCTTCATAGATTTTATCCACATTGGGGTCTATCCTACGATGGTAAATACGGTCTCCGTTACTCCATCTTAGCTGCATTGATTAATTTTTGTGAGGTTAGTTTTCTCTTCAATGATTTGGAAGCTATATGGTCTTCCAATTAAAATTCCCTCTAAGTTTTAATAAGTCATCTCTAAGTTCATAACTCTATATGTAATTGGACCAGTATTGCTATAACAGTCTCAAAAACGGGATAATCTATTAGATCTTGTTTCTCAATCATGATACATTTAGCATATTTTACCTCTCTGCCGTTCCCCATTGTGTGCGTGTGTGCACGTGCGCGGGCTACAGTTACTGCTTTTTAGACAGTTGCTTTCAGTTTGTTGCATTCGCAATGAAAATATAGGTATAAACATCTTGGATTTAATTGCTCGCTACCGCTATTTAATCCCATGTCTTTCCCATTTTTGAGTTATTTACTTCTTTCCCAATCAAATGGACTCATGATTGGCTACTTTTTTTCCAGCGGTAGACTTGGAACCCATACCAGTCTATACGCAGCTTTACGTTCTCCTCAGCAACACCTCTCAGCCTCAACACCCAACAACACTCTCCGTATCTAGGGCCCCAAGGCTTGTTTTAAAATGCGGCATTGTTTCTCATGTCCCCCCGCCCCCACCCCGCCCCAGAAAGGAAGCAAGAAGCTTCCTGGATTTAAAGTGCTGCCTTTTTAGGACTGGCTAGTCTTGTCTGGTGAATGGATATTAAGAGAGATTTCCTTAAACTTCCTCCTGCTTCGTGCCATAACTCGACTTCATTGAGAAGCAGGTTTTTCCCGTTTCTAAGACGGGCTTCCGCTTTGAACTGCTAAACCATCACGGCACACTTTTTCTCCATACTTATTCCTGGAAAACTGAGCTCTCTGCCGGAGTAAAGACGGTTCCCGTCAGAGAAGTGTGGCTCCCTGTCCCAAGGTCAAAATGTAGAAGAAAGGGAAGATTCCTGTTTCCGAGGGTTCCATTTTGTCAGGTTAGAGATCTAGTCATCCGTGTGGCTGCGGTGGAATCTGCAGTATCTTGCCTCACATTTTCCTTTTTCTGGCTTAGCAGGGGAGCCGCATTAGCTGAGGTCGCGGCGCTATGGCCCTTGTCAGGATCCCGGTACTGAGGCAGCCCCTTCCCCCCACCCCCTCTCCTTGTCATTTTGATCGTGCAAACTGGGTGCCAGCTGTGTGAACCCTGCTCCTGGCCGCCACGATTGCCCCCCCCCATCCCCACGCGACGTGTCCCCAGTTCCTCGGCGTCCCTCACTGCAACCAGCTAGCTCCAGGAAGGGTGCGAGCTGGCTTCCGCTGTCGTCCTTCCTCCTTCCTGTCCAGGCGGGCCCTCCTTTTGCGCTAGTCGGCCCGAAACCTTCTCTCCCGCGCTGCATAGGCTGAAGGAATGCCTCAGCGTTTGCAGCCGCTAGAGGGCGCTCTTCTCCTCTCTTTGGGCCCCTTCAGCGCTTCCAGTGGAAATTTCCGAGGTGGGAAGGGCTTGGGGGTTCTCTGTATCTAGGGGCTCCCGATCCAGCCGATTCAACTAACTGTGGGTTGAAAATATTCGGGAAAAAACGGAAAGTTTCGAAAAGCGACAATTGAACTTGCCACACACCGGCAACCGCTTACATAGCATTCACGTTGCCTTGCATGCCGCGCGTCACCTAGAGATGATTTAAAGTACACAGGAGGACACAGCGAAAGAGAATGTGACAATGACTGTATGGGTATGTTTATGCATAAGTGGAAAATTGTGCTCTAGACTGGAATTCGACACAACATTGTAAAAACGACAACAACGTGGAAGAAAACTACGTTTGTATGTAAAAAATAAAGTCCTATGTCATTTTGCATAAGAGGCATCAGCATCCATGGATGTTGGCATCTGTGGGGAGTCCTGGAACCAGTGCCCCATGCTTACCAAGGCATGACTGGAAGCCCAGGCTCCTTATCCCAGCCTGTCATGTCCCCACGTGGTGTGAATCCTGCCTGTCCCACACTCCCCTGGTCACTCTCCTCCAGCCCTGCCAGACTGCCCTCTTCTTCTGGAACAGGCCAAGCTGAATGCACGTCATGTCTGACCTCTAGGAATATCCGTTACTTTGTGAGCATGGCTCTGCTTCAGGAAGACGGGCTGCATTGTCACTAGAGAAGACGGGATGGAGGTTCCTTAAAAACCTACAAATGGACTTACCTGATGATCCAGCCTTCCCACGCCTGGGGATATGTCAAGAGAAGACTCTAACTCAAAAAGTCCCATGCACCTCAATGCTCACAGCAGCCCTATTTGTATTAGCCAGGACGTGGAACTAACCCCAACATCTAACGACTGGTGACTGGATAAAGACGTAGTTGTCTTTTTATGCCGCGGAATACTACACAGCCGTGAAAAAGGATGGAACCATGCCATTGGCGGCAACATGGTTGGACACAGAGACAGTCCTTCTGAGTGAAGTAAGCCAGAAGAGAGAAAAATGCCGCATGACACAACTTCCATGTGAAATCTAAGAAAAAAAGACAGAAATGATCTTAACTGCAAAAGACAAATAGAGCCACAGACATAGAGAAACAAACTTATGGTTACCAGGGAGGGACGGCGGTGGGAAGGGGTAAATATGGGAATCGGAAAATTGCCCGTCTTGGGGAGTGGTGGACATGTTAGCTCTCTTGATTGTGGCGATGGCTTTCTGGGTGTAGACATGTATGAAAATTGATCAAATACTACACGTGAGATGTGTCTAATTGACGGAACAGAAATCGTAGCCCTGTAAAGGTGTTTTAAAACAAAGAGATGGGCTGCATTGTGTCCTATGTTTCTATGTGTCTTCAGGGAGGTCTCAGGGGGGCGGTGCTGGCCTTCCTGCCAACACGATGACATGAAGCCCGAACAATCCCCCAATCGATGGGAAGAAGAGACGAGCCATGGTCACATCTGGACCCCAAGCTTACACGTGGTGCATGGGTGCCATTTATCGCCAATCCAGCGAGGTTCCGGCCAGAGCTAGAGGCCGGGGCAGCGAACCGGGAGCGGCAGTAAGGAGCATCGTGGCACAGAGGCTGGACTGGGGGCCCGCAGGCTCCTCCCAGGAGGAGCCTCAGGGTTTGGGAGGTGGCTAACGTGCCTGCTTCGTGTCACCAGCAAGTGATGCCACCCGTGGACAATCAGCTGGAATCCTGAGCCGGGTCAGCCGTGGGTGATGCGGTAAAGGCTGCCTGCTAGCAGAGGGGACGCCAGACGGACGGTGAAGCAAGCAACAGGCTGCTGAGCTTCCGGCCTGTGTTTACCGTGCTTTCCGTGTCTCCCTGCATCTCAGGGTCACCCGGAGGAATTCGTGTGGAGTTTAGAGGCCGACGGCCTCTCGGTTCCTCATCAGCCTGGCAAGCCCCCCAGCCCTCTGCGGCCAGACCTCTGCGAGCGTCTTTCCCTTGTTCTAGCAAAACCCTCCCCACCCTCGCCTGCGGCGGGCTTTTGTTTTTTTAATTGATGGCAGTGAGGATACCTTACAGCCTCCTCCGGCCCTTCCTTAGGGCTTCTGCCCTTAGAGCACGGCAAGGGGCGGCCCCCCAACCCCCACCCCCGACACCCCCGCGCTGTCCTGGGTCCTGAACTACAGAGGGTCCCTCTGGCCCTGACACGCCCTCTGGCCACGCCCTCTACGGGGTGGAGTCAGCAGGGCCAAGGGGACACGCCCATTGGCTCCACCCCGTGCTCTGGAATCCCAGGACCCCGAATGCCCTGCCCCAGCAGCCCCTGACCCACTTGTAGTTTCTGCACCGGCTCTCCCCGGAGTTCAGCATCCCAGGACTCACAGAGAGGCCAACGGGCAGCTGTTGGCATGGAGGTTACGGACAGAGCCCGGATGTGAGGTCTGAGTGTCCCCCTGTGCACATCCAAGGCCCCTTGGGGCATGGGATGGACCCAGCATTGGGAAGAAAAGGGTCAGGCTGGCGGTCAGAGACTGGGAATCGGCTCTTCCCGCACTGTCGCTTTCTTTGCAGGACTCCCCTGAGTCTGGGAATTCTAAAGTTGAGCCTGGACGTGTGGGGCACGTGACAGTGACTTTGCGTGTGTGTGTGCGCGCGCCTGAGGACCTGTGTGGTTGTGTGTATGTTGTGGGGGTGTGTGTGGTCCATGACTCCGTGTGTGTGCGCGTGGGGATGTAGGCGGAGCAGAGTCAGTGTGTGTGCACGTGTGTTTGTGTGTACGTGCATGCATTAGTTTTAAGAATACTAGAAGCTGTCCTTCAGAAGTCTGCAGTAGTAAAAATTGTATGGTGTCCCTCACTGTATAATTCAAACTGAAAATAATCTTCAATCACCAGAAATGTAGTCCCCCCCAGATTCTGATTTCCCCCCCCCATACCGATTATGCCCTCATTGTACTGATGAGGAAACTAGCTTAGAGATGTTAAGTGACTCAGCCCAGGGCATGGAGCTCGCGAGCCCAGGGCCAGGACGCAGTCCAAGCGGCGCGGCTCCAGAGGCCTGGAGCCCTGCTCACGACCGCGCGTGGCCTCTTGGCCGGGGTGGTGGGGGTGGGGTGGGGTGGGGGTGGGGGGAAGAGATTCTGACGGGCCGGGGCCAGCGTGCAGGCTGCCCAAGCCGCGGACTCTGCAAGTCGGGTGGAGAGTACCTGACGGCAGACGAGGGTAAAGGGCTGCTCAGAAATCAGATAGGTTCCTAGATCTTCGATGAGTAAGGAGGCTCAGTGCTCATCCTCGATCCCTTTGCTGGTGGCTAAAAGGGAGCAAGGCCCACGAGCGCGCTTCTGGGAGCGGCCTGCCAAAACCTGGAGCAGGGCTGCTCAGGACTGGCTCTGCAGCAGGAGCAGAGGGGGGCAATGTCGCCACCTGGTGGACATCCTTGGTAGTGGCAGTAGGAGGCCTAGCAGCCTGGGTATGGAGGCGGCAGGACGAGGTCCTAGTGGATGATCGTTTTCACATGGCTTAAAAAGCATTGCTTCATAGATTTTATCCACATTGGGGTCTATCCTACGATGGTAAATACGGTCTCCGTTACTCCATCTTAGCTGCATTGATTAATTTTTGTGAGGTTAGTTTTCTCTTCAATGATTTGGAAGCTATATGGTCTTCCAATTAAAATTCCCTCTAAGTTTTAATAAGTCATCTCTAAGTTCATAACTCTATATGTAATTGGACCAGTATTGCTATAACAGTCTCAAAAACGGGATAATCTATTAGATCTTGTTTCTCAATCATGATACATTTAGCATATTTTACCTCTCTGCCGTTCCCCATTGTGTGCGTGTGTGCGCGTGCGCGGGCTACAGTTACTGCTTTTTAGACAGTTGCTTTCAGTTTGTTGCATTCGCAATGAAAATATAGGTATAAACATCTTGGATTTAATTGCTCGCTACCGCTATTTAATCCCATGTCTTTCCCATTTTTGAGTTATTTACTTCTTTCCCAATCAAATGGACTCATGATTGGCTACTTTTTTTCCAGCGGTAGACTTGGAACCCATACCAGTCTATACGCAGCTTTACGTTCTCCTCAGCAACACCTCTCAGCCTCAACACCCAACAACACTCTCCGTATCTAGGGCCCCAAGGCTTGTTTTAAAATGCGGCATTGTTTCTCATGTCCCCCCGCCCCCACCCCGCCCCAGAAAGGAAGCAAGAAGCTTCCTGGATTTAAAGTGCTGCCTTTTTAGGACTGGCTAGTCTTGTCTGGTGAATGGATATTAAGAGAGATTTCCTTAAACTTCCTCCTGCTTCGTGCCATAACTCGACTTCATTGAGAAGCAGGTTTTTCCCGTTTCTAAGACGGGCTTCCGCTTTGAACTGCTAAACCATCACGGCACACTTTTTCTCCATACTTATTCCTGGAAAACTGAGCTCTCTGCCGGAGTAAAGACGGTTCCCGTCAGAGAAGTGTGGCTCCCTGTCCCAAGGTCAAAATGTAGAAGAAAGGGAAGATTCCTGTTTCCGAGGGTTCCATTTTGTCAGGTTAGAGATCTAGTCATCCGTGTGGCTGCGGTGGAATCTGCAGTATCTTGCCTCACAGTTTCCTTTTTCTGGCTTAGCAGGGGAGCCGCATTAGCTGAGGTCGCGGCGCTATGGCCCTTGTCAGGATCCCGGTGCTGAGGCAGCCCCTTCCCCCCACCCCCTCTCCTTGTCATTTTGATCGTGCAAACTGGGTGCCAGCTGTGTGAACCCTGCTCCTGGCCGCCACGATTGCCCCCCCCCATCCCCACGCGACGTGTCCCCAGTTCCTCGGCGTCCCTCACTGCAACCAGCTAGCTCCAGGAAGGGTGCGAGCTGGCTTCCGCTGTCGTCCTTCCTCCTTCCTGTCCAGGCGGGCCCTCCTTTTGCGCTAGTCGGCCCGAAACCTTCTCTCCCGCGCTGCATAGGCTGAAGGAATGCCTCAGCGTTTGCAGCCGCTAGAGGGCGCTCTTCTCCTCTCTTTGGGCCCCTTCAGCGCTTCCAGTGGAAATTTCCGAGGTGGGAAGGGCTTGGGGGTTCTCTGTATCTAGGGGCTCCCGATCCAGCCGATTCAACTAACTGTGGGTTGAAAATATTCGGGAAAAAACGGAAAGTTTCGAAAAGCGACAATTGAACTTGCCACACACCGGCAACCGCTTACATAGCATTCACGTTGCCTTGCATGCCGCGCGTCACCTAGAGATGATTTAAAGTACACAGGAGGACACAGCGAAAGAGAATGTGACAATGACTGTATGGGTATGTTTATGCATAAGTGGAAAATTGTGCTCTAGACTGGAATTCGACACAACATTGTAAAAACGACAACAACGTGGAAGAAAACTACGTTTGTATGTAAAAAATAAAGTCCTATGTCATTTTGCATAAGAGGCATCAGCATCCATGGATGTTGGCATCTGTGGGGAGTCCTGGAACCAGTGCCCCATGCTTACCAAGGCATGACTGGAAGCCCAGGCTCCTTATCCCAGCCTGTCATGTCCCCACGTGGTGTGAATCCTGCCTGTCCCACACTCCCCTGGTCACTCTCCTCCAGCCCTGCCAGACTGCCCTCTTCTTCTGGAACAGGCCAAGCTGAATGCACGTCATGTCTGACCTCTAGGAATATCCGTTACTTTGTGAGCATGGCTCTGCTTCAGGAAGACGGGCTGCATTGTCACTAGAGAAGACGGGATGGAGGTTCCTTAAAAACCTACAAATGGACTTACCTGATGATCCAGCCTTCCCACGCCTGGGGATATGTCAAGAGAAGACTCTAACTCAAAAAGTCCCATGCACCTCAATGCTCACAGCAGCCCTATTTGTATTAGCCAGGACGTGGAACTAACCCCAACATCTAACGACTGGTGACTGGATAAAGACGTAGTTGTCTTTTTATGCCGCGGAATACTACACAGCCGTGAAAAAGGATGGAACCATGCCATTGGCGGCAACATGGTTGGACACAGAGACAGTCCTTCTGAGTGAAGTAAGCCAGAAGAGAGAAAAATGCCGCATGACACAACTTCCATGTGAAATCTAAGAAAAAAAGACAGAAATGATCTTAACTGCAAAAGACAAATAGAGCCACAGACATAGAGAAACAAACTTATGGTTACCAGGGAGGGACGGCGGTGGGAAGGGGTAAATATGGGAATCGGAAAATTGCCCGTCTTGGGGAGTGGTGGACATGTTAGCTCTCTTGATTGTGGCGATGGCTTTCTGGGTGTAGACATGTATGAAAATTGATCAAATACTACACGTGAGATGTGTCTAATTGACGGAACAGAAATCGTAGCCCTGTAAAGGTGTTTTAAAACAAAGAGATGGGCTGCATTGTGTCCTATGTTTCTATGTGTCTTCAGGGAGGTCTCAGGGGGGCGGTGCTGGCCTTCCTGCCAACACGATGACATGAAGCCCGAACAATCCCCCAATCGATGGGAAGAAGAGACGAGCCATGGTCACATCTGGACCCCAAGCTTACACGTGGTGCATGGGTGCCATTTATCGCCAATCCAGCGAGGTTCCGGCCAGAGCTAGAGGCCGGGGCAGCGAACCGGGAGCGGCAGTAAGGAGCATCGTGGCGCAGAGGCTGGACTGGGGGCCCGCAGGCTCCTCCCAGGAGGAGCCTCAGGGTTTGGGAGGTGGCTAACGTGCCTGCTTCGTGTCACCAGCAAGTGATGCCACCCGTGGACAATCAGCTGGAATCCTGAGCCGGGTCAGCCGTGGGTGATGCGGTAAAGGCTGCCTGCTAGCAGAGGGGACGCCAGACGGACGGTGAAGCAAGCAACAGGCTGCTGAGCTTCCGGCCTGTGTTTACCGTGCTTTCCGTGTCTCCCTGCATCTCAGGGTCACCCGGAGGAATTCGTGTGGAGTTTAGAGGCCGACGGCCTCTCGGTTCCTCATCAGCCTGGCAAGCCCCCCAGCCCTCTGCGGCCAGACCTCTGCGAGCGTCTTTCCCTTGTTCTAGCAAAACCCTCCCCACCCTCGCCTGCGGCGGGCTTTTGTTTTTTTAATTGATGGCAGTGAGGATACCTTACAGCCTCCTCCGGCCCTTCCTTAGGGCTTCTGCCCTTAGAGCACGGCAAGGGGCGGCCCCCCAACCCCCACCCCCGACACCCCCGCGCTGTCCTGGGTCCTGAACTACAGAGGGTCCCTCTGGCCCTGACACGCCCTCTGGCCACGCCCTCTACGGGGTGGAGTCAGCAGGGCCAAGGGGACACGCCCATTGGCTCCACCCCGTGCTCTGGAATCCCAGGACCCCGAATGCCCTGCCCCAGCAGCCCCTGACCCACTTGTAGTTTCTGCACCGGCTCTCCCCGGAGTTCAGCATCCCAGGACTCACAGAGAGGCCAACGGGCAGCTGTTGGCATGGAGGTTACGGACAGAGCCCGGATGTGAGGTCTGAGTGTCCCCCTGTGCACATCCAAGGCCCCTTGGGGCATGGGATGGACCCAGCATTGGGAAGAAAAGGGTCAGGCTGGCGGTCAGAGACTGGGAATCGGCTCTCCCCGCACTGTCGCTTTCTTTGCAGGACTCCCCTGAGTCTGGGAATTCTAAAGTTGAGCCTGGACGTGTGGGGCACGTGACAGTGACTTTGCGTGTGTGTGTGCGCGCGCCTGAGGACCTGTGTGGTTGTGTGTATGTTGTGGGGGTGTGTGTGGTCCATGACTCCGTGTGTGTGCGCGTGGGGATGTAGGCGGAGCGGAGTCAGTGTGTGTGCACGTGTGTTTGTGTGTACGTGCATGCATTAGTTTTAAGAATACTAGAAGCTGTCCTTCAGAAGTCTGCAGTAGTAAAAATTGTATGGTGTCCCTCACTGTATAATTCAAACTGAAAATAATCTTCAATCACCAGAAATGTAGTCCCCCCCAGATTCTGATTTTCCCCCCCCCATACCGATTATGCCCTCATTGTACTGATGAGGAAACTAGCTTAGAGATGTTAAGTGACTCAGCCCAGGGCATGGAGCTCGCGAGCCCAGGGCCAGGACGCAGTCCAAGCGGCGCGGCTCCAGAGGCCTGGAGCCCTGCTCACGACCGCGCGTGGCCTCTTGGCCGGGGTGGTGGGGGTGGGGTGGGGTGGGTGTGGGGGGAAGAGATTCTGACGGGCCGGGGCCAGCGTGCAGGCTGCCCAAGCCGCGGACTCTGCAAGTCGGGTGGAGAGTACCTGACGGCAGACGAGGGTAAAGGGCTGCTCAGAAATCAGATAGGTTCCTAGATCTTCGATGAGTAAGGAGGCTCAGTGCTCATCCTCGATCCCTTTGCTGGTGGCTAAAAGGGAGCAAGGCCCACGAGCGCGCTTCTGGGAGCGGCCTGCCAAAACCTGGAGCAGGGCTGCTCAGGACTGGCTCTGCAGCAGGAGCAGAGGGGGGCAATGTCGCCACCCGGTGGACATCCTTGGTAGTGGCAGTAGGAGGCCTAGCAGCCTGGGTATGGAGGCGGCAGGACGAGGTCCTAGTGGATGATCGTTTTCACATGGCTTAAAAAGCATTGCTTCATAGATTTTATCCACATTGGGGTCTATCCTACGATGGTAAATACGGTCTCCGTTACTCCATCTTAGCTGCATTGATTAATTTTTGTGAGGTTAGTTTTCTCTTCAATGATTTGGAAGCTATATGGTCTTCCAATTAAAATTCCCTCTAAGTTTTAATAAGTCATCTCTAAGTTCATAACTCTATATGTAATTGGACCAGTATTGCTATAACAGTCTCAAAAACGGGATAATCTATTAGATCTTGTTTCTCAATCATGATACATTTAGCATATTTTACCTCTCTGCCGTTCCCCATTGTGTGCGTGTGTGCGCGTGCGCGGGCTACAGTTACTGCTTTTTAGACAGTTGCTTTCAGTTTGTTGCATTCGCAATGAAAATATAGGTATAAACATCTTGGATTTAATTGCTCGCTACCGCTATTTAATCCCATGTCTTTCCCATTTTTGAGTTATTTACTTCTTTCCCAATCAAATGGACTCATGATTGGCTACTTTTTTTCCAGCGGTAGACTTGGAACCCATACCAGTCTATACGCAGCTTTACGTTCTCCTCAGCAACACCTCTCAGCCTCAACACCCAACAACACTCTCCGTATCTAGGGCCCCAAGGCTTGTTTTAAAATGCGGCATTGTTTCTCATGTCCCCCCGCCCCCACCCCGCCCCAGAAAGGAAGCAAGAAGCTTCCTGGATTTAAAGTGCTGCCTTTTTAGGACTGGCTAGTCTTGTCTGGTGAATGGATATTAAGAGAGATTTCCTTAAACTTCCTCCTGCTTCGTGCCATAACTCGACTTCATTGAGAAGCAGGTTTTTCCCGTTTCTAAGACGGGCTTCCGCTTTGAACTGCTAAACCATCACGGCACACTTTTTCTCCATACTTATTCCTGGAAAACTGAGCTCTCTGCCGGAGTAAAGACGGTTCCCGTCAGAGAAGTGTGGCTCCCTGTCCCAAGGTCAAAATGGAGAAGAAAGGGAAGATTCCTGTTTCCGAGGGTTCCATTTTGTCAGGTTAGAGATCTAGTCA
>NW_027328773.1:0-38843 GCF_048564905.1 Vicugna pacos
TCTCTAAGTTCATAACTTTATGTATAACTGGACCAGTATTGCTATAACAGTCTCAAAAACGGAATAATCTATTAGATCTTGTTTCTCAATCATGATACATTTAGCATATTTTACCTCTCTGCCGTTCCCCATTGTGTGCGTGT
Source organism: Vicugna pacos (assembly GCF_048564905.1). Classification (NCBI taxonomy): domain Eukaryota; kingdom Metazoa; phylum Chordata; class Mammalia; order Artiodactyla; family Camelidae; genus Vicugna; species Vicugna pacos. The sequence goes on from NW_027328773.1 coordinate 144, forward strand.
GTGCGCGTGCGCGGGCTACAGTTACTGCTTTTTAGACAGTTGCTTTCAGTTTGTTGCATTCGCAATGAAAATATAGGTATAAACATCTTGGATTTAATTGCTCGCTACCGCTATTTAATCCCATGTCTTTCCCATTTTTGAGTTATTTACTTCTTTCCCAATCAAATGGACTCATGATTGGCTAATTTTTTTCCAGCGGTAGACTTGGAACCCATACCAGTCTATACGCAGCTTTATGTTCTCCTCAGCAACACCTCTCAGCCTCAACACCCAACAACACTCTCCGTATCTAGGGCCCCAAGGCTTGTTTTAAAATGCGGCATTGTTTCTCATGTCCCCCCGCCCCCCTCCCGCCCCAAAAAGGAAGCAAGAATCTTCCTTGATTTAACGTGCTGCCTTTTTAGGACTGGCTAGTCTTGTCTGCTGAATGGATATTAAGAGAGATTTCCTTAAACTTCCTCCTGCTTCGTGCCATAACTCGACTTCATTGAGAAGCATGTTTTTCCCGTTTCTAAGACGGGCTTCCGCTTTGAACTGCTAAACCATCACGGCACACTTTTTCTCCATACTTATTCCTGGAAAACTGAGCTCTCTGCCGGAGTAAAGACGGTTCCCGTCAGAGAAGTGTGGCTCCCTGTGCCAAGGTCAAAATGTAGAAGAAAGGGAAGATTCCTGTTTCCGAGGGTTCCATTTTGTCAGGTTAGAGATCTAGTCATCCGTGTGGCTGCGGTGGAATCTGCAGTATCTTGCCTCACAGTTTCCTTTTTCTGGCTTAGCAGGGGAGCCGCATTAGCTGAGGTCGCGGCGCTATGGCCCTTGTCAGGATCCCGGTGCTGAGGCAGCCCCTTCCCCCCACCCCCTCTCCTTGTCATTTTGATCGTGCAAACTGGGTGCCAGCTGTGTGAACCCTGCTCCTGGCCGCCACGATTGCCCCCCCCCTCCCCACGCGACGTGTCCCCAGTTCCTCGGCGTCCCTCACTGCAACCAGCTAGCTCCAGGAAGGGTGCGAGCTGGCTTCCGCTGTCGTCCTTCCTCCTTCCTGTCCAGGCGGGCCCTCCTTTTGCGCTAGTCGGCCCGAAACCTTCTCTCCCGCGCTGCATAGGCTGAAGGAATGCCTCAGCGTTTGCAGCCGCTAGAGGGCGCTCTTCTCCTCTCTTTGGGCCCCTTCAGCGCTTCCAGTGGAAATGTCCGAGGTGGGAAGGGCTTGGGGGTTCTCTGTATCTAGGGGCTCCCGATCCAGCCGATTCAACTAACTGTGGGTTGAAAATATTCGGGAAAAAACGGAAAGTTTCGAAAAGCGACAATTGAACTTGCCACACACCGGCAACCGCTTACATAGCATTCACGTTGCCTTGCATGCCGCGCGTCACCTAGAGATGATTTAAAGTACACAGGAGGACACAGCGAAAGAGAATGTGACAATGACTGTATGGGTATGTTTATGCATAAGTGGAAAATTGTGCTCTAGACTGGAATTCGACACAACATTGTAAAAACGACAGCAACGTGGAAGAAAAGTATGTTTGTATGTAAAAAATAAAGTCCTATGTCATTTTGTATAAGAGGCATCAGCATCCATGGATTTTGGCATCTGTGGGGAGTCCTGGAACCAGTGCCCCATGCTTACCAAGGCATGACTGGAAGCCCAGGCTCCTTATCCCAGCCTGTCATGTCCCCACGTGGTGTGAATCCTGCCTGTCCCACACTCCCCTGGTCACTCTCCTCCAGCCCTGCCAGACTGCCCTCTTCTTCTGGAACAGGCCAAGCTGAATGCACGTCATGTCTGGCCTCTGGGAATATCCGTTACTTTGTGAGCATGGCTCTGCTTCAGTAAGACGGGCTGCATTGTCACTAGAGAAGACGGGATGGAGGTTCCTTAAAAACCTACAGATGGACTTACCTGATGATCCAGCCTTCCCACGCCTGGGGATATGTCAAGAGAAAACTCTAACTCAAAAAGTCCCATGCACCTCAATGCTCACAGCAGCCCTATTTGTATTAGCCAGGACGTGGAACTAACCCCAACATCTAACGACTGGTGACTGGATAAAGAAGTCGTTGTCTTTTTATGCCGCGGAATACTACACAGCCGCGAAAAAGGATGGAACCATGCCATTTGCGGCAACATGGTTGGACACAGAGACAGTCCTTCTGAGTGAAGTAAGCCAGAAGAGAGAAAAATGCCGCATGACACAACTTCCATGTGAAATCTAAGAAAAAAAGACAGAAATGATCTTAACTGCAAAAGACAAATAGAGCCACAGACATAGAGAAACAAACTTATGGTTACCAGGGAGGGACGGCGGTGGGAAGGGGTAAATATGGGAATCGGAAAATTGCCCGTCTTGGGGAGTGGTGGACATGTTAGCTCTCTTGATTGTGGCGATGGCTTTCTGGGTGTAGACACGTATGAAAATTGATCAAATACTACACGTGAGATGTGTCTAATTGACGGAACAGAAATCGTAGCCCTGTAAAGGTGTTTTAAAACAAAGAGATGGGCTGCATTGTGTCCTATGTTTCTATGTGTCTTCAGGGAGGTCTCAGGGGGGCGGTGCTGGCCTTCCTGCCAACACGATGACATGAAGCCCGAACAATCCCCCAATCGATGGGAAGAAGAGACGAGCCATGGTCACATCTGGACCCCAAGCTTACCCGTGGTGCATGGGTGCCATTTATCGCCAATCCAGCGAGGTTCCGGCCAGAGCTAGAGGCCGGGGCAGCGAACCGGGAGCGGCACTAAGGAGCATCGTGGCGCAGAGGCTGGACTGGGGGCCCGCAGGCTCCTCCCAGGAGGAGCCTCAGGGTTTGGGAGGTGGCTAACGTGCCTGCTTCGTGTCACCAGCAAGTGATGCCACCCGTGGAAAATCAGCTGGAATCCTGAGCCGGGTCAGCCGTGGGTGATGCGGTAAAGGCTGCTTGCTAGCAGAGGGGAGGCCAGACGGACGGTGAAGCAAGCAACAGGCTGCTGAGCTTCCGGCCTGTGTTTACCGTGCTTTCCGTGTCTCCCTGCATCTCAGGGTCACCCGGAGGAATTCGTGTGGAGTTTAGAGGCCGACGGCCTCTCGGTTCCTCATCAGCCTGGCAAGCCCCCCAGCCCTCTGCGGCCAGACCTCTGCGAGCGTCTTTCCCTTGTTCTAGCAAAACCCTCCCCACCCTCGCCTGCGGCGGGCTTTTGTTTTTTTAATGGATGGCAGTGAGGATACCTTACAGCCTCCTCCGGCCCTTCCTTAGGGCTTCTGCCCTTAGACCACGGCAAGGGGCGGCCCCCCAACCCCCACCCCCGACACCCCCGCGCTGTCCTGGGTCCTGAACTACAGAGGGTCCCTCTGGCCCTGACACGCCCTCTGGCCACGCCCTCTACGGGGTGGAGTCAGCAGGGCCAAGGGGACACGCCCATTGGCTCCACCCCGTGCTCTGGAATCCCAGGACCCCGAATGCCCTGCCCCAGCAGCCCCTGACCCACTTGTAGTTTCTGCACCGGCTCTCCCCGGAGTTCAGCATCCCAGGACTCACAGAGAGGCCAACGGGCAGCTGTTGGCATGGAGGTTACGGACAGAGCCCGGATGTGAGGTCTCAGTGTCCCCCTGTGCACATCCAAGGCCCCTTGGGGCATGGGATGGACCCAGCATTGGGAAGAAAAGGGTCAGGCTGGCGGTCAGAGACTGGGAATCGGCTCTCCCCGCACTGTCGCTTTCTTCGCAGGACTCCCCTGAGTCTGGGAATTCTAAAGTTGAGCCTGGACGTTTGTGGCACGTGACAGTGACTTTGCGTGTGTGTGCGCGCGCCTGAGGACGTGTGTGGTTGTGTGTATGTTGTGGGGGTGTGTGTGGTCCATGACTCCGTGTGTGTGCGCGTGGGGATGTAGGCGGAGCAGAGTCAGTGTGTGTGCACGTGTGTTTGTGTGTACGTGCATGCATTAGTTTTAAGAATACTAGAAGCTGTCCTTCAGAAGTCTGCAGTAGTAAAAATTGTATGGTGTCCCTCACTGTATAATTCAAACTGAAAATAATCTTCAATCACCAGAAATGTAGTCCCCCCCAGATTCTGATCCCCCCCCACCCATACTGATTATGCCCTCATTGTACTGATGAGGAAACTAGCTTAGAGATGTTAAGTGACTCAGCCCAGGGCATGGAGCTCGCGAGCCCAGGGCCAGGACGCAGTCCAAGCGGCCGCGGCTCCAGAGGCCTGGAGCCCTGCTCACGACCGCGCGTGGCCTCTTGGCCGGGGTGGTGGGGGTGGGGTGGGGTGGGGGTGGGGGGAAGAGATTCTGACGGGCCGGGGCCAGCGTGCAGGCTGCCCAAGCCGCGGACTCTGCAAGTCGGGTGGAGAGTACCTGACGGCAGACGAGGGTAAAGGGCTGCTCAGAAATCAGATAGGTTCCTAGATCTTCGATGAGTAAGGAGGCTCAGTGCTCATCCTCGATCCCTTTGCTGGTGGCTAAAAGGGAGCAAGGCCCACGAGCGCGCTTCTGGGAGCGGCCTGCCAAAACCTGGAGCAGGGCTGCTCAGGACTGGCTCTGCAGCAGGAGCAGAGGGGGGCAATGTCGCCACCTGGTGGACATCCTTGGTAGTGGCAGTAGGAGGCCTAGCAGCCTGGGTATGGAGGCGGCAGGACGAGGTCCTAGTGGATGATCGTTTTCACATGGCTTAAAAAGCATTGCTTCATAGATTTTATCCACATTGGGGTCTATCCTACGATGGTAAATACGGTCTCCGTTACTCCATCTTAGCTGCATTGATTAATTTTTGTGAGGTTAGTTTTCTCTTCAATGATTTGGAAGCTATATGGTCTTCCAATTAAAATTCCCTCTAAGTTTTAATAAGTCATCTCTAAGTTCATAACTTTATGTATAACTGGACCAGTATTGCTATAACAGTCTCAAAAACGGAATAATCTATTAGATCTTGTTTCTCAATCATGATACATTTAGCATATTTTACCTCTCTGCCGTTCCCCATTGTGTGCGTGTGTGCGCGTGCGCGGGCTACAGTTACTGCTTTTTAGACAGTTGCTTTCAGTTTGTTGCATTCGCAATGAAAATATAGGTATAAACATCTTGGATTTAATTGCTCGCTACCGCTATTTAATCCCATGTCTTTCCCATTTTTGAGTTATTTACTTCTTTCCCAATCAAATGGACTCATGATTGGCTAATTTTTTTCCAGCGGTAGACTTGGAACCCATACCAGTCTATACGCAGCTTTATGTTCTCCTCAGCAACACCTCTCAGCCTCAACACCCAACAACACTCTCCGTATCTAGGGCCCCAAGGCTTGTTTTAAAATGCGGCATTGTTTCTCATGTCCCCCCGCCCCCCTCCCGCCCCAAAAAGGAAGCAAGAATCTTCCTTGATTTAACGTGCTGCCTTTTTAGGACTGGCTAGTCTTGTCTGCTGAATGGATATTAAGAGAGATTTCCTTAAACTTCCTCCTGCTTCGTGCCATAACTCGACTTCATTGAGAAGCATGTTTTTCCCGTTTCTAAGACGGGCTTCCGCTTTGAACTGCTAAACCATCACGGCACACTTTTTCTCCATACTTATTCCTGGAAAACTGAGCTCTCTGCCGGAGTAAAGACGGTTCCCGTCAGAGAAGTGTGGCTCCCTGTGCCAAGGTCAAAATGTAGAAGAAAGGGAAGATTCCTGTTTCCGAGGGTTCCATTTTGTCAGGTTAGAGATCTAGTCATCCGTGTGGCTGCGGTGGAATCTGCAGTATCTTGCCTCACAGTTTCCTTTTTCTGGCTTAGCAGGGGAGCCGCATTAGCTGAGGTCGCGGCGCTATGGCCCTTGTCAGGATCCCGGTGCTGAGGCAGCCCCTTCCCCCCACCCCCTCTCCTTGTCATTTTGATCGTGCAAACTGGGTGCCAGCTGTGTGAACCCTGCTCCTGGCCGCCACGATTGCCCCCCCCCTCCCCACGCGACGTGTCCCCAGTTCCTCGGCGTCCCTCACTGCAACCAGCTAGCTCCAGGAAGGGTGCGAGCTGGCTTCCGCTGTCGTCCTTCCTCCTTCCTGTCCAGGCGGGCCCTCCTTTTGCGCTAGTCGGCCCGAAACCTTCTCTCCCGCGCTGCATAGGCTGAAGGAATGCCTCAGCGTTTGCAGCCGCTAGAGGGCGCTCTTCTCCTCTCTTTGGGCCCCTTCAGCGCTTCCAGTGGAAATGTCCGAGGTGGGAAGGGCTTGGGGGTTCTCTGTATCTAGGGGCTCCCGATCCAGCCGATTCAACTAACTGTGGGTTGAAAATATTCGGGAAAAAACGGAAAGTTTCGAAAAGCGACAATTGAACTTGCCACACACCGGCAACCGCTTACATAGCATTCACGTTGCCTTGCATGCCGCGCGTCACCTAGAGATGATTTAAAGTACACAGGAGGACACAGCGAAAGAGAATGTGACAATGACTGTATGGGTATGTTTATGCATAAGTGGAAAATTGTGCTCTAGACTGGAATTCGACACAACATTGTAAAAACGACAGCAACGTGGAAGAAAAGTATGTTTGTATGTAAAAAATAAAGTCCTATGTCATTTTGTATAAGAGGCATCAGCATCCATGGATTTTGGCATCTGTGGGGAGTCCTGGAACCAGTGCCCCATGCTTACCAAGGCATGACTGGAAGCCCAGGCTCCTTATCCCAGCCTGTCATGTCCCCACGTGGTGTGAATCCTGCCTGTCCCACACTCCCCTGGTCACTCTCCTCCAGCCCTGCCAGACTGCCCTCTTCTTCTGGAACAGGCCAAGCTGAATGCACGTCATGTCTGGCCTCTGGGAATATCCGTTACTTTGTGAGCATGGCTCTGCTTCAGTAAGACGGGCTGCATTGTCACTAGAGAAGACGGGATGGAGGTTCCTTAAAAACCTACAGATGGACTTACCTGATGATCCAGCCTTCCCACGCCTGGGGATATGTCAAGAGAAAACTCTAACTCAAAAAGTCCCATGCACCTCAATGCTCACAGCAGCCCTATTTGTATTAGCCAGGACGTGGAACTAACCCCAACATCTAACGACTGGTGACTGGATAAAGAAGTCGTTGTCTTTTTATGCCGCGGAATACTACACAGCCGCGAAAAAGGATGGAACCATGCCATTTGCGGCAACATGGTTGGACACAGAGACAGTCCTTCTGAGTGAAGTAAGCCAGAAGAGAGAAAAATGCCGCATGACACAACTTCCATGTGAAATCTAAGAAAAAAAGACAGAAATGATCTTAACTGCAAAAGACAAATAGAGCCACAGACATAGAGAAACAAACTTATGGTTACCAGGGAGGGACGGCGGTGGGAAGGGGTAAATATGGGAATCGGAAAATTGCCCGTCTTGGGGAGTGGTGGACATGTTAGCTCTCTTGATTGTGGCGATGGCTTTCTGGGTGTAGACACGTATGAAAATTGATCGAATACTACACGTGAGATGTGTCTAATTGACGGAACAGAAATCGTAGCCCTGTAAAGGTGTTTTAAAACAAAGAGATGGGCTGCATTGTGTCCTATGTTTCTATGTGTCTTCAGGGAGGTCTCAGGGGGGCGGTGCTGGCCTTCCTGCCAACACGATGACATGAAGCCCGAACAATCCCCCAATCGATGGGAAGAAGAGACGAGCCATGGTCACATCTGGACCCCAAGCTTACCCGTGGTGCATGGGTGCCATTTATCGCCAATCCAGCGAGGTTCCGGCCAGAGCTAGAGGCCGGGGCAGCGAACCGGGAGCGGCACTAAGGAGCATCGTGGCGCAGAGGCTGGACTGGGGGCCCGCAGGCTCCTCCCAGGAGGAGCCTCAGGGTTTGGGAGGTGGCTAACGTGCCTGCTTCGTGTCACCAGCAAGTGATGCCACCCGTGGAAAATCAGCTGGAATCCTGAGCCGGGTCAGCCGTGGGTGATGCGGTAAAGGCTGCTTGCTAGCAGAGGGGAGGCCAGACGGACGGTGAAGCAAGCAACAGGCTGCTGAGCTTCCGGCCTGTGTTTACCGTGCTTTCCGTGTCTCCCTGCATCTCAGGGTCACCCGGAGGAATTCGTGTGGAGTTTAGAGGCCGACGGCCTCTCGGTTCCTCATCAGCCTGGCAAGCCCCCCAGCCCTCTGCGGCCAGACCTCTGCGAGCGTCTTTCCCTTGTTCTAGCAAAACCCTCCCCACCCTCGCCTGCGGCGGGCTTTTGTTTTTTTAATGGATGGCAGTGAGGATACCTTACAGCCTCCTCCGGCCCTTCCTTAGGGCTTCTGCCCTTAGACCACGGCAAGGGGCGGCCCCCCAACCCCCACCCCCGACACCCCCGCGCTGTCCTGGGTCCTGAACTACAGAGGGTCCCTCTGGCCCTGACACGCCCTCTGGCCACGCCCTCTACGGGGTGGAGTCAGCAGGGCCAAGGGGACACGCCCATTGGCTCCACCCCGTGCTCTGGAATCCCAGGACCCCGAATGCCCTGCCCCAGCAGCCCCTGACCCACTTGTAGTTTCTGCACCGGCTCTCCCCGGAGTTCAGCATCCCAGGACTCACAGAGAGGCCAACGGGCAGCTGTTGGCATGGAGGTTACGGACAGAGCCCGGATGTGAGGTCTCAGTGTCCCCCTGTGCACATCCAAGGCCCCTTGGGGCATGGGATGGACCCAGCATTGGGAAGAAAAGGGTCAGGCTGGCGGTCAGAGACTGGGAATCGGCTCTCCCCGCACTGTCGCTTTCTTCGCAGGACTCCCCTGAGTCTGGGAATTCTAAAGTTGAGCCTGGACGTTTGTGGCACGTGACAGTGACTTTGCGTGTGTGTGCGCGCGCCTGAGGACGTGTGTGGTTGTGTGTATGTTGTGGGGGTGTGTGTGGTCCATGACTCCGTGTGTGTGCGCGTGGGGATGTAGGCGGAGCAGAGTCAGTGTGTGTGCACGTGTGTTTGTGTGTACGTGCATGCATTAGTTTTAAGAATACTAGAAGCTGTCCTTCAGAAGTCTGCAGTAGTAAAAATTGTATGGTGTCCCTCACTGTATAATTCAAACTGAAAATAATCTTCAATCACCAGAAATGTAGTCCCCCCCAGATTCTGATCCCCCCCCACCCATACTGATTATGCCCTCATTGTACTGATGAGGAAACTAGCTTAGAGATGTTAAGTGACTCAGCCCAGGGCATGGAGCTCGCGAGCCCAGGGCCAGGACGCAGTCCAAGCGGCCGCGGCTCCAGAGGCCTGGAGCCCTGCTCACGACCGCGCGTGGCCTCTTGGCCGGGGTGGTGGGGGTGGGGTGGGGTGGGGGTGGGGGGAAGAGATTCTGACGGGCCGGGGCCAGCGTGCAGGCTGCCCAAGCCGCGGACTCTGCAAGTCGGGTGGAGAGTACCTGACGGCAGACGAGGGTAAAGGGCTGCTCAGAAATCAGATAGGTTCCTAGATCTTCGATGAGTAAGGAGGCTCAGTGCTCATCCTCGATCCCTTTGCTGGTGGCTAAAAGGGAGCAAGGCCCACGAGCGCGCTTCTGGGAGCGGCCTGCCAAAACCTGGAGCAGGGCTGCTCAGGACTGGCTCTGCAGCAGGAGCAGAGGGGGGCAATGTCGCCACCTGGTGGACATCCTTGGTAGTGGCAGTAGGAGGCCTAGCAGCCTGGGTATGGAGGCGGCAGGACGAGGTCCTAGTGGATGATCGTTTTCACATGGCTTAAAAAGCATTGCTTCATAGATTTTATCCACATTGGGGTCTATCCTACGATGGTAAATACGGTCTCCGTTACTCCATCTTAGCTGCATTGATTAATTTTTGTGAGGTTAGTTTTCTCTTCAATGATTTGGAAGCTATATGGTCTTCCAATTAAAATTCCCTCTAAGTTTTAATAAGTCATCTCTAAGTTCATAACTTTATGTATAATTGGACCAGTATTGCTATAACAGTCTCAAAAACGGAATAATCTATTAGATCTTGTTTCTCAATCATGATACATTTAGCATATTTTACCTCTCTGCCGTTCCCCATTGTGTGCGTGTGTGCGCGTGCGCGGGCTACAGTTACTGCTTTTTAGACAGTTGCTTTCAGTTTGTTGCATTCGCAATGAAAATATAGGTATAAACATCTTGGATTTAATTGCTCGCTACCGCTATTTAATCCCATGTCTTTCCCATTTTTGAGTTATTTACTTCTTTCCCAATCAAATGGACTCATGATTGGCTAATTTTTTTCCAGCGGTAGACTTGGAACCCATACCAGTCTATACGCAGCTTTATGTTCTCCTCAGCAACACCTCTCAGCCTCAACACCCAACAACACTCTCCGTATCTAGGGCCCCAAGGCTTGTTTTAAAATGCGGCATTGTTTCTCATGTCCCCCCGCCCCCCTCCCGCCCCAAAAAGGAAGCAAGAATCTTCCTTGATTTAACGTGCTGCCTTTTTAGGACTGGCTAGTCTTGTCTGCTGAATGGATATTAAGAGAGATTTCCTTAAACTTCCTCCTGCTTCGTGCCATAACTCGACTTCATTGAGAAGCATGTTTTTCCCGTTTCTAAGACGGGCTTCCGCTTTGAACTGCTAAACCATCACGGCACACTTTTTCTCCATACTTATTCCTGGAAAACTGAGCTCTCTGCCGGAGTAAAGACGGTTCCCGTCAGAGAAGTGTGGCTCCCTGTGCCAAGGTCAAAATGTAGAAGAAAGGGAAGATTCCTGTTTCCGAGGGTTCCATTTTGTCAGGTTAGAGATCTAGTCATCCGTGTGGCTGCGGTGGAATCTGCAGTATCTTGCCTCACAGTTTCCTTTTTCTGGCTTAGCAGGGGAGCCGCATTAGCTGAGGTCGCGGCGCTATGGCCCTTGTCAGGATCCCGGTGCTGAGGCAGCCCCTTCCCCCCACCCCCTCTCCTTGTCATTTTGATCGTGCAAACTGGGTGCCAGCTGTGTGAACCCTGCTCCTGGCCGCCACGATTGCCCCCCCCCTCCCCACGCGACGTGTCCCCAGTTCCTCGGCGTCCCTCACTGCAACCAGCTAGCTCCAGGAAGGGTGCGAGCTGGCTTCCGCTGTCGTCCTTCCTCCTTCCTGTCCAGGCGGGCCCTCCTTTTGCGCTAGTCGGCCCGAAACCTTCTCTCCCGCGCTGCATAGGCTGAAGGAATGCCTCAGCGTTTGCAGCCGCTAGAGGGCGCTCTTCTCCTCTCTTTGGGCCCCTTCAGCGCTTCCAGTGGAAATGTCCGAGGTGGGAAGGGCTTGGGGGTTCTCTGTATCTAGGGGCTCCCGATCCAGCCGATTCAACTAACTGTGGGTTGAAAATATTCGGGAAAAAACGGAAAGTTTCGAAAAGCGACAATTGAACTTGCCACACACCGGCAACCGCTTACATAGCATTCACGTTGCCTTGCATGCCGCGCGTCACCTAGAGATGATTTAAAGTACACAGGAGGACACAGCGAAAGAGAATGTGACAATGACTGTATGGGTATGTTTATGCATAAGTGGAAAATTGTGCTCTAGACTGGAATTCGACACAACATTGTAAAAACGACAGCAACGTGGAAGAAAAGTATGTTTGTATGTAAAAAATAAAGTCCTATGTCATTTTGTATAAGAGGCATCAGCATCCATGGATTTTGGCATCTGTGGGGAGTCCTGGAACCAGTGCCCCATGCTTACCAAGGCATGACTGGAAGCCCAGGCTCCTTATCCCAGCCTGTCATGTCCCCACGTGGTGTGAATCCTGCCTGTCCCACACTCCCCTGGTCACTCTCCTCCAGCCCTGCCAGACTGCCCTCTTCTTCTGGAACAGGCCAAGCTGAATGCACGTCATGTCTGGCCTCTGGGAATATCCGTTACTTTGTGAGCATGGCTCTGCTTCAGTAAGACGGGCTGCATTGTCACTAGAGAAGACGGGATGGAGGTTCCTTAAAAACCTACAGATGGACTTACCTGATGATCCAGCCTTCCCACGCCTGGGGATATGTCAAGAGAAAACTCTAACTCAAAAAGTCCCATGCACCTCAATGCTCACAGCAGCCCTATTTGTATTAGCCAGGACGTGGAACTAACCCCAACATCTAACGACTGGTGACTGGATAAAGAAGTCGTTGTCTTTTTATGCCGCGGAATACTACACAGCCGCGAAAAAGGATGGAACCATGCCATTTGCGGCAACATGGTTGGACACAGAGACAGTCCTTCTGAGTGAAGTAAGCCAGAAGAGAGAAAAATGCCGCATGACACAACTTCCATGTGAAATCTAAGAAAAAAAGACAGAAATGATCTTAACTGCAAAAGACAAATAGAGCCACAGACATAGAGAAACAAACTTATGGTTACCAGGGAGGGACGGCGGTGGGAAGGGGTAAATATGGGAATCGGAAAATTGCCCGTCTTGGGGAGTGGTGGACATGTTAGCTCTCTTGATTGTGGCGATGGCTTTCTGGGTGTAGACACGTATGAAAATTGATCAAATACTACACGTGAGATGTGTCTAATTGACGGAACAGAAATCGTAGCCCTGTAAAGGTGTTTTAAAACAAAGAGATGGGCTGCATTGTGTCCTATGTTTCTATGTGTCTTCAGGGAGGTCTCAGGGGGGCGGTGCTGGCCTTCCTGCCAACACGATGACATGAAGCCCGAACAATCCCCCAATCGATGGGAAGAAGAGACGAGCCATGGTCACATCTGGACCCCAAGCTTACCCGTGGTGCATGGGTGCCATTTATCGCCAATCCAGCGAGGTTCCGGCCAGAGCTAGAGGCCGGGGCAGCGAACCGGGAGCGGCACTAAGGAGCATCGTGGCGCAGAGGCTGGACTGGGGGCCCGCAGGCTCCTCCCAGGAGGAGCCTCAGGGTTTGGGAGGTGGCTAACGTGCCTGCTTCGTGTCACCAGCAAGTGATGCCACCCGTGGAAAATCAGCTGGAATCCTGAGCCGGGTCAGCCGTGGGTGATGCGGTAAAGGCTGCTTGCTAGCAGAGGGGAGGCCAGACGGACGGTGAAGCAAGCAACAGGCTGCTGAGCTTCCGGCCTGTGTTTACCGTGCTTTCCGTGTCTCCCTGCATCTCAGGGTCACCCGGAGGAATTCGTGTGGAGTTTAGAGGCCGACGGCCTCTCGGTTCCTCATCAGCCTGGCAAGCCCCCCAGCCCTCTGCGGCCAGACCTCTGCGAGCGTCTTTCCCTTGTTCTAGCAAAACCCTCCCCACCCTCGCCTGCGGCGGGCTTTTGTTTTTTTAATGGATGGCAGTGAGGATACCTTACAGCCTCCTCCGGCCCTTCCTTAGGGCTTCTGCCCTTAGACCACGGCAAGGGGCGGCCCCCCAACCCCCACCCCCGACACCCCCGCGCTGTCCTGGGTCCTGAACTACAGAGGGTCCCTCTGGCCCTGACACGCCCTCTGGCCACGCCCTCTACGGGGTGGAGTCAGCAGGGCCAAGGGGACACGCCCATTGGCTCCACCCCGTGCTCTGGAATCCCAGGACCCCGAATGCCCTGCCCCAGCAGCCCCTGACCCACTTGTAGTTTCTGCACCGGCTCTCCCCGGAGTTCAGCATCCCAGGACTCACAGAGAGGCCAACGGGCAGCTGTTGGCATGGAGGTTACGGACAGAGCCCGGATGTGAGGTCTCAGTGTCCCCCTGTGCACATCCAAGGCCCCTTGGGGCATGGGATGGACCCAGCATTGGGAAGAAAAGGGTCAGGCTGGCGGTCAGAGACTGGGAATCGGCTCTCCCCGCACTGTCGCTTTCTTCGCAGGACTCCCCTGAGTCTGGGAATTCTAAAGTTGAGCCTGGACGTTTGTGGCACGTGACAGTGACTTTGCGTGTGTGTGCGCGCGCCTGAGGACGTGTGTGGTTGTGTGTATGTTGTGGGGGTGTGTGTGGTCCATGACTCCGTGTGTGTGCGCGTGGGGATGTAGGCGGAGCAGAGTCAGTGTGTGTGCACGTGTGTTTGTGTGTACGTGCATGCATTAGTTTTAAGAATACTAGAAGCTGTCCTTCAGAAGTCTGCAGTAGTAAAAATTGTATGGTGTCCCTCACTGTATAATTCAAACTGAAAATAATCTTCAATCACCAGAAATGTAGTCCCCCCCAGATTCTGATCCCCCCCCACCCATACTGATTATGCCCTCATTGTACTGATGAGGAAACTAGCTTAGAGATGTTAAGTGACTCAGCCCAGGGCATGGAGCTCGCGAGCCCAGGGCCAGGACGCAGTCCAAGCGGCCGCGGCTCCAGAGGCCTGGAGCCCTGCTCACGACCGCGCGTGGCCTCTTGGCCGGGGTGGTGGGGGTGGGGTGGGGTGGGGGTGGGGGGAAGAGATTCTGACGGGCCGGGGCCAGCGTGCAGGCTGCCCAAGCCGCGGACTCTGCAAGTCGGGTGGAGAGTACCTGACGGCAGACGAGGGTAAAGGGCTGCTCAGAAATCAGATAGGTTCCTAGATCTTCGATGAGTAAGGAGGCTCAGTGCTCATCCTCGATCCCTTTGCTGGTGGCTAAAAGGGAGCAAGGCCCACGAGCGCGCTTCTGGGAGCGGCCTGCCAAAACCTGGAGCAGGGCTGCTCAGGACTGGCTCTGCAGCAGGAGCAGAGGGGGGCAATGTCGCCACCTGGTGGACATCCTTGGTAGTGGCAGTAGGAGGCCTAGCAGCCTGGGTATGGAGGCGGCAGGACGAGGTCCTAGTGGATGATCGTTTTCACATGGCTTAAAAAGCATTGCTTCATAGATTTTATCCACATTGGGGTCTATCCTACGATGGTAAATACGGTCTCCGTTACTCCATCTTAGCTGCATTGATTAATTTTTGTGAGGTTAGTTTTCTCTTCAATGATTTGGAAGCTATATGGTCTTCCAATTAAAATTCCCTCTAAGTTTTAATAAGTCATCTCTAAGTTCATAACTTTATGTATAATTGGACCAGTATTGCTATAACAGTCTCAAAAACGGAATAATCTATTAGATCTTGTTTCTCAATCATGATACATTTAGCATATTTTACCTCTCTGCCGTTCCCCATTGTGTGCGTGTGTGCGCGTGCGCGGGCTACAGTTACTGCTTTTTAGACAGTTGCTTTCAGTTTGTTGCATTCGCAATGAAAATATAGGTATAAACATCTTGGATTTAATTGCTCGCTACCGCTATTTAATCCCATGTCTTTCCCATTTTTGAGTTATTTACTTCTTTCCCAATCAAATGGACTCATGATTGGCTAATTTTTTTCCAGCGGTAGACTTGGAACCCATACCAGTCTATACGCAGCTTTATGTTCTCCTCAGCAACACCTCTCAGCCTCAACACCCAACAACACTCTCCGTATCTAGGGCCCCAAGGCTTGTTTTAAAATGCGGCATTGTTTCTCATGTCCCCCCGCCCCCCTCCCGCCCCAAAAAGGAAGCAAGAATCTTCCTTGATTTAACGTGCTGCCTTTTTAGGACTGGCTAGTCTTGTCTGCTGAATGGATATTAAGAGAGATTTCCTTAAACTTCCTCCTGCTTCGTGCCATAACTCGACTTCATTGAGAAGCATGTTTTTCCCGTTTCTAAGACGGGCTTCCGCTTTGAACTGCTAAACCATCACGGCACACTTTTTCTCCATACTTATTCCTGGAAAACTGAGCTCTCTGCCGGAGTAAAGACGGTTCCCGTCAGAGAAGTGTGGCTCCCTGTGCCAAGGTCAAAATGTAGAAGAAAGGGAAGATTCCTGTTTCCGAGGGTTCCATTTTGTCAGGTTAGAGATCTAGTCATCCGTGTGGCTGCGGTGGAATCTGCAGTATCTTGCCTCACAGTTTCCTTTTTCTGGCTTAGCAGGGGAGCCGCATTAGCTGAGGTCGCGGCGCTATGGCCCTTGTCAGGATCCCGGTGCTGAGGCAGCCCCTTCCCCCCACCCCCTCTCCTTGTCATTTTGATCGTGCAAACTGGGTGCCAGCTGTGTGAACCCTGCTCCTGGCCGCCACGATTGCCCCCCCCCTCCCCACGCGACGTGTCCCCAGTTCCTCGGCGTCCCTCACTGCAACCAGCTAGCTCCAGGAAGGGTGCGAGCTGGCTTCCGCTGTCGTCCTTCCTCCTTCCTGTCCAGGCGGGCCCTCCTTTTGCGCTAGTCGGCCCGAAACCTTCTCTCCCGCGCTGCATAGGCTGAAGGAATGCCTCAGCGTTTGCAGCCGCTAGAGGGCGCTCTTCTCCTCTCTTTGGGCCCCTTCAGCGCTTCCAGTGGAAATGTCCGAGGTGGGAAGGGCTTGGGGGTTCTCTGTATCTAGGGGCTCCCGATCCAGCCGATTCAACTAACTGTGGGTTGAAAATATTCGGGAAAAAACGGAAAGTTTCGAAAAGCGACAATTGAACTTGCCACACACCGGCAACCGCTTACATAGCATTCACGTTGCCTTGCATGCCGCGCGTCACCTAGAGATGATTTAAAGTACACAGGAGGACACAGCGAAAGAGAATGTGACAATGACTGTATGGGTATGTTTATGCATAAGTGGAAAATTGTGCTCTAGACTGGAATTCGACACAACATTGTAAAAACGACAGCAACGTGGAAGAAAAGTATGTTTGTATGTAAAAAATAAAGTCCTATGTCATTTTGTATAAGAGGCATCAGCATCCATGGATTTTGGCATCTGTGGGGAGTCCTGGAACCAGTGCCCCATGCTTACCAAGGCATGACTGGAAGCCCAGGCTCCTTATCCCAGCCTGTCATGTCCCCACGTGGTGTGAATCCTGCCTGTCCCACACTCCCCTGGTCACTCTCCTCCAGCCCTGCCAGACTGCCCTCTTCTTCTGGAACAGGCCAAGCTGAATGCACGTCATGTCTGGCCTCTGGGAATATCCGTTACTTTGTGAGCATGGCTCTGCTTCAGTAAGACGGGCTGCATTGTCACTAGAGAAGACGGGATGGAGGTTCCTTAAAAACCTACAGATGGACTTACCTGATGATCCAGCCTTCCCACGCCTGGGGATATGTCAAGAGAAAACTCTAACTCAAAAAGTCCCATGCACCTCAATGCTCACAGCAGCCCTATTTGTATTAGCCAGGACATGGAACTAACCCCAACATCTAACGACTGGTGACTGGATAAAGAAGTCGTTGTCTTTTTATGCCGCGGAATACTACACAGCCGCGAAAAAGGATGGAACCATGCCATTTGCGGCAACATGGTTGGACACAGAGACAGTCCTTCTGAGTGAAGTAAGCCAGAAGAGAGAAAAATGCCGCATGACACAACTTCCATGTGAAATCTAAGAAAAAAAGACAGAAATGATCTTAACTGCAAAAGACAAATAGAGCCACAGACATAGAGAAACAAACTTATGGTTACCAGGGAGGGACGGCGGTGGGAAGGGGTAAATATGGGAATCGGAAAATTGCCCGTCTTGGGGAGTGGTGGACATGTTAGCTCTCTTGATTGTGGCGATGGCTTTCTGGGTGTAGACACGTATGAAAATTGATCAAATACTACACGTGAGATGTGTCTAATTGACGGAACAGAAATCGTAGCCCTGTAAAGGTGTTTTAAAACAAAGAGATGGGCTGCATTGTGTCCTATGTTTCTATGTGTCTTCAGGGAGGTCTCAGGGGGGCGGTGCTGGCCTTCCTGCCAACACGATGACATGAAGCCCGAACAATCCCCCAATCGATGGGAAGAAGAGACGAGCCATGGTCACATCTGGACCCCAAGCTTACCCGTGGTGCATGGGTGCCATTTATCGCCAATCCAGCGAGGTTCCGGCCAGAGCTAGAGGCCGGGGCAGCGAACCGGGAGCGGCACTAAGGAGCATCGTGGCGCAGAGGCTGGACTGGGGGCCCGCAGGCTCCTCCCAGGAGGAGCCTCAGGGTTTGGGAGGTGGCTAACGTGCCTGCTTCGTGTCACCAGCAAGTGATGCCACCCGTGGAAAATCAGCTGGAATCCTGAGCCGGGTCAGCCGTGGGTGATGCGGTAAAGGCTGCTTGCTAGCAGAGGGGAGGCCAGACGGACGGTGAAGCAAGCAACAGGCTGCTGAGCTTCCGGCCTGTGTTTACCGTGCTTTCCGTGTCTCCCTGCATCTCAGGGTCACCCGGAGGAATTCGTGTGGAGTTTAGAGGCCGACGGCCTCTCGGTTCCTCATCAGCCTGGCAAGCCCCCCAGCCCTCTGCGGCCAGACCTCTGCGAGCGTCTTTCCCTTGTTCTAGCAAAACCCTCCCCACCCTCGCCTGCGGCGGGCTTTTGTTTTTTTAATGGATGGCAGTGAGGATACCTTACAGCCTCCTCCGGCCCTTCCTTAGGGCTTCTGCCCTTAGACCACGGCAAGGGGCGGCCCCCCAACCCCCACCCCCGACACCCCCGCGCTGTCCTGGGTCCTGAACTACAGAGGGTCCCTCTGGCCCTGACACGCCCTCTGGCCACGCCCTCTACGGGGTGGAGTCAGCAGGGCCAAGGGGACACGCCCATTGGCTCCACCCCGTGCTCTGGAATCCCAGGACCCCGAATGCCCTGCCCCAGCAGCCCCTGACCCACTTGTAGTTTCTGCACCGGCTCTCCCCGGAGTTCAGCATCCCAGGACTCACAGAGAGGCCAACGGGCAGCTGTTGGCATGGAGGTTACGGACAGAGCCCGGATGTGAGGTCTCAGTGTCCCCCTGTGCACATCCAAGGCCCCTTGGGGCATGGGATGGACCCAGCATTGGGAAGAAAAGGGTCAGGCTGGCGGTCAGAGACTGGGAATCGGCTCTCCCCGCACTGTCGCTTTCTTCGCAGGACTCCCCTGAGTCTGGGAATTCTAAAGTTGAGCCTGGACGTTTGTGGCACGTGACAGTGACTTTGCGTGTGTGTGCGCGCGCCTGAGGACGTGTGTGGTTGTGTGTATGTTGTGGGGGTGTGTGTGGTCCATGACTCCGTGTGTGTGCGCGTGGGGATGTAGGCGGAGCAGAGTCAGTGTGTGTGCACGTGTGTTTGTGTGTACGTGCATGCATTAGTTTTAAGAATACTAGAAGCTGTCCTTCAGAAGTCTGCAGTAGTAAAAATTGTATGGTGTCCCTCACTGTATAATTCAAACTGAAAATAATCTTCAATCACCAGAAATGTAGTCCCCCCCAGATTCTGATCCCCCCCCACCCATACTGATTATGCCCTCATTGTACTGATGAGGAAACTAGCTTAGAGATGTTAAGTGACTCAGCCCAGGGCATGGAGCTCGCGAGCCCAGGGCCAGGACGCAGTCCAAGCGGCCGCGGCTCCAGAGGCCTGGAGCCCTGCTCACGACCGCGCGTGGCCTCTTGGCCGGGGTGGTGGGGGTGGGGTGGGGTGGGGGTGGGGGGAAGAGATTCTGACGGGCCGGGGCCAGCGTGCAGGCTGCCCAAGCCGCGGACTCTGCAAGTCGGGTGGAGAGTACCTGACGGCAGACGAGGGTAAAGGGCTGCTCAGAAATCAGATAGGTTCCTAGATCTTCGATGAGTAAGGAGGCTCAGTGCTCATCCTCGATCCCTTTGCTGGTGGCTAAAAGGGAGCAAGGCCCACGAGCGCGCTTCTGGGAGCGGCCTGCCAAAACCTGGAGCAGGGCTGCTCAGGACTGGCTCTGCAGCAGGAGCAGAGGGGGGCAATGTCGCCACCTGGTGGACATCCTTGGTAGTGGCAGTAGGAGGCCTAGCAGCCTGGGTATGGAGGCGGCAGGACGAGGTCCTAGTGGATGATCGTTTTCACATGGCTTAAAAAGCATTGCTTCATAGATTTTATCCACATTGGGGTCTATCCTACGATGGTAAATACGGTCTCCGTTACTCCATCTTAGCTGCATTGATTAATTTTTGTGAGGTTAGTTTTCTCTTCAATGATTTGGAAGCTATATGGTCTTCCAATTAAAATTCCCTCTAAGTTTTAATAAGTCATCTCTAAGTTCATAACTTTATGTATAATTGGACCAGTATTGCTATAACAGTCTCAAAAACGGAATAATCTATTAGATCTTGTTTCTCAATCATGATACATTTAGCATATTTTACCTCTCTGCCGTTCCCCATTGTGTGCGTGTGTGCGCGTGCGCGGGCTACAGTTACTGCTTTTTAGACAGTTGCTTTCAGTTTGTTGCATTCGCAATGAAAATATAGGTATAAACATCTTGGATTTAATTGCTCGCTACCGCTATTTAATCCCATGTCTTTCCCATTTTTGAGTTATTTACTTCTTTCCCAATCAAATGGACTCATGATTGGCTAATTTTTTTCCAGCGGTAGACTTGGAACCCATACCAGTCTATACGCAGCTTTATGTTCTCCTCAGCAACACCTCTCAGCCTCAACACCCAACAACACTCTCCGTATCTAGGGCCCCAAGGCTTGTTTTAAAATGCGGCATTGTTTCTCATGTCCCCCCGCCCCCCTCCCGCCCCAAAAAGGAAGCAAGAATCTTCCTTGATTTAACGTGCTGCCTTTTTAGGACTGGCTAGTCTTGTCTGCTGAATGGATATTAAGAGAGATTTCCTTAAACTTCCTCCTGCTTCGTGCCATAACTCGACTTCATTGAGAAGCATGTTTTTCCCGTTTCTAAGACGGGCTTCCGCTTTGAACTGCTAAACCATCACGGCACACTTTTTCTCCATACTTATTCCTGGAAAACTGAGCTCTCTGCCGGAGTAAAGACGGTTCCCGTCAGAGAAGTGTGGCTCCCTGTGCCAAGGTCAAAATGTAGAAGAAAGGGAAGATTCCTGTTTCCGAGGGTTCCATTTTGTCAGGTTAGAGATCTAGTCATCCGTGTGGCTGCGGTGGAATCTGCAGTATCTTGCCTCACAGTTTCCTTTTTCTGGCTTAGCAGGGGAGCCGCATTAGCTGAGGTCGCGGCGCTATGGCCCTTGTCAGGATCCCGGTGCTGAGGCAGCCCCTTCCCCCCACCCCCTCTCCTTGTCATTTTGATCGTGCAAACTGGGTGCCAGCTGTGTGAACCCTGCTCCTGGCCGCCACGATTGCCCCCCCCCTCCCCACGCGACGTGTCCCCAGTTCCTCGGCGTCCCTCACTGCAACCAGCTAGCTCCAGGAAGGGTGCGAGCTGGCTTCCGCTGTCGTCCTTCCTCCTTCCTGTCCAGGCGGGCCCTCCTTTTGCGCTAGTCGGCCCGAAACCTTCTCTCCCGCGCTGCATAGGCTGAAGGAATGCCTCAGCGTTTGCAGCCGCTAGAGGGCGCTCTTCTCCTCTCTTTGGGCCCCTTCAGCGCTTCCAGTGGAAATGTCCGAGGTGGGAAGGGCTTGGGGGTTCTCTGTATCTAGGGGCTCCCGATCCAGCCGATTCAACTAACTGTGGGTTGAAAATATTCGGGAAAAAACGGAAAGTTTCGAAAAGCGACAATTGAACTTGCCACACACCGGCAACCGCTTACATAGCATTCACGTTGCCTTGCATGCCGCGCGTCACCTAGAGATGATTTAAAGTACACAGGAGGACACAGCGAAAGAGAATGTGACAATGACTGTATGGGTATGTTTATGCATAAGTGGAAAATTGTGCTCTAGACTGGAATTCGACACAACATTGTAAAAACGACAGCAACGTGGAAGAAAAGTATGTTTGTATGTAAAAAATAAAGTCCTATGTCATTTTGTATAAGAGGCATCAGCATCCATGGATTTTGGCATCTGTGGGGAGTCCTGGAACCAGTGCCCCATGCTTACCAAGGCATGACTGGAAGCCCAGGCTCCTTATCCCAGCCTGTCATGTCCCCACGTGGTGTGAATCCTGCCTGTCCCACACTCCCCTGGTCACTCTCCTCCAGCCCTGCCAGACTGCCCTCTTCTTCTGGAACAGGCCAAGCTGAATGCACGTCATGTCTGGCCTCTGGGAATATCCGTTACTTTGTGAGCATGGCTCTGCTTCAGTAAGACGGGCTGCATTGTCACTAGAGAAGACGGGATGGAGGTTCCTTAAAAACCTACAGATGGACTTACCTGATGATCCAGCCTTCCCACGCCTGGGGATATGTCAAGAGAAAACTCTAACTCAAAAAGTCCCATGCACCTCAATGCTCACAGCAGCCCTATTTGTATTAGCCAGGACGTGGAACTAACCCCAACATCTAACGACTGGTGACTGGATAAAGAAGTCGTTGTCTTTTTATGCCGCGGAATACTACACAGCCGCGAAAAAGGATGGAACCATGCCATTTGCGGCAACATGGTTGGACACAGAGACAGTCCTTCTGAGTGAAGTAAGCCAGAAGAGAGAAAAATGCCGCATGACACAACTTCCATGTGAAATCTAAGAAAAAAAGACAGAAATGATCTTAACTGCAAAAGACAAATAGAGCCACAGACATAGAGAAACAAACTTATGGTTACCAGGGAGGGACGGCGGTGGGAAGGGGTAAATATGGGAATCGGAAAATTGCCCGTCTTGGGGAGTGGTGGACATGTTAGCTCTCTTGATTGTGGCGATGGCTTTCTGGGTGTAGACACGTATGAAAATTGATCAAATACTACACGTGAGATGTGTCTAATTGACGGAACAGAAATCGTAGCCCTGTAAAGGTGTTTTAAAACAAAGAGATGGGCTGCATTGTGTCCTATGTTTCTATGTGTCTTCAGGGAGGTCTCAGGGGGGCGGTGCTGGCCTTCCTGCCAACACGATGACATGAAGCCCGAACAATCCCCCAATCGATGGGAAGAAGAGACGAGCCATGGTCACATCTGGACCCCAAGCTTACCCGTGGTGCATGGGTGCCATTTATCGCCAATCCAGCGAGGTTCCGGCCAGAGCTAGAGGCCGGGGCAGCGAACCGGGAGCGGCACTAAGGAGCATCGTGGCGCAGAGGCTGGACTGGGGGCCCGCAGGCTCCTCCCAGGAGGAGCCTCAGGGTTTGGGAGGTGGCTAACGTGCCTGCTTCGTGTCACCAGCAAGTGATGCCACCCGTGGAAAATCAGCTGGAATCCTGAGCCGGGTCAGCCGTGGGTGATGCGGTAAAGGCTGCTTGCTAGCAGAGGGGAGGCCAGACGGACGGTGAAGCAAGCAACAGGCTGCTGAGCTTCCGGCCTGTGTTTACCGTGCTTTCCGTGTCTCCCTGCATCTCAGGGTCACCCGGAGGAATTCGTGTGGAGTTTAGAGGCCGACGGCCTCTCGGTTCCTCATCAGCCTGGCAAGCCCCCCAGCCCTCTGCGGCCAGACCTCTGCGAGCGTCTTTCCCTTGTTCTAGCAAAACCCTCCCCACCCTCGCCTGCGGCGGGCTTTTGTTTTTTTAATGGATGGCAGTGAGGATACCTTACAGCCTCCTCCGGCCCTTCCTTAGGGCTTCTGCCCTTAGACCACGGCAAGGGGCGGCCCCCCAACCCCCACCCCCGACACCCCCGCGCTGTCCTGGGTCCTGAACTACAGAGGGTCCCTCTGGCCCTGACACGCCCTCTGGCCACGCCCTCTACGGGGTGGAGTCAGCAGGGCCAAGGGGACACGCCCATTGGCTCCACCCCGTGCTCTGGAATCCCAGGACCCCGAATGCCCTGCCCCAGCAGCCCCTGACCCACTTGTAGTTTCTGCACCGGCTCTCCCCGGAGTTCAGCATCCCAGGACTCACAGAGAGGCCAACGGGCAGCTGTTGGCATGGAGGTTACGGACAGAGCCCGGATGTGAGGTCTCAGTGTCCCCCTGTGCACATCCAAGGCCCCTTGGGGCATGGGATGGACCCAGCATTGGGAAGAAAAGGGTCAGGCTGGCGGTCAGAGACTGGGAATCGGCTCTCCCCGCACTGTCGCTTTCTTCGCAGGACTCCCCTGAGTCTGGGAATTCTAAAGTTGAGCCTGGACGTTTGTGGCACGTGACAGTGACTTTGCGTGTGTGTGCGCGCGCCTGAGGACGTGTGTGGTTGTGTGTATGTTGTGGGGGTGTGTGTGGTCCATGACTCCGTGTGTGTGCGCGTGGGGATGTAGGCGGAGCAGAGTCAGTGTGTGTGCACGTGTGTTTGTGTGTACGTGCATGCATTAGTTTTAAGAATACTAGAAGCTGTCCTTCAGAAGTCTGCAGTAGTAAAAATTGTATGGTGTCCCTCACTGTATAATTCAAACTGAAAATAATCTTCAATCACCAGAAATGTAGTCCCCCCCAGATTCTGATCCCCCCCCCCATACTGATTATGCCCTCATTGTACTGATGAGGAAACTAGCTTAGAGATGTTAAGTGACTCAGCCCAGGGCATGGAGCTCGCGAGCCCAGGGCCAGGACGCAGTCCAAGCGGCCGCGGCTCCAGAGGCCTGGAGCCCTGCTCACGACCGCGCGTGGCCTCTTGGCCGGGGTGGTGGGGGTGGGGTGGGGTGGGGGTGGGGGGAAGAGATTCTGACGGGCCGGGGCCAGCGTGCAGGCTGCCCAAGCCGCGGACTCTGCAAGTCGGGTGGAGAGTACCTGACGGCAGACGAGGGTAAAGGGCTGCTCAGAAATCAGATAGGTTCCTAGATCTTCGATGAGTAAGGAGGCTCAGTGCTCATCCTCGATCCCTTTGCTGGTGGCTAAAAGGGAGCAAGGCCCACGAGCGCGCTTCTGGGAGCGGCCTGCCAAAACCTGGAGCAGGGCTGCTCAGGACTGGCTCTGCAGCAGGAGCAGAGGGGGGCAATGTCGCCACCTGGTGGACATCCTTGGTAGTGGCAGTAGGAGGCCTAGCAGCCTGGGTATGGAGGCGGCAGGACGAGGTCCTAGTGGATGATCGTTTTCACATGGCTTAAAAAGCATTGCTTCATAGATTTTATCCACATTGGGGTCTATCCTACGATGGTAAATACGGTCTCCGTTACTCCATCTTAGCTGCATTGATTAATTTTTGTGAGGTTAGTTTTCTCTTCAATGATTTGGAAGCTATATGGTCTTCCAATTAAAATTCCCTCTAAGTTTTAATAAGTCATCTCTAAGTTCATAACTTTATGTATAACTGGACCAGTATTGCTATAACAGTCTCAAAAACGGAATAATCTATTAGATCTTGTTTCTCAATCATGATACATTTAGCATATTTTACCTCTCTGCCGTTCCCCATTGTGTGCGTGTGTGCGCGTGCGCGGGCTACAGTTACTGCTTTTTAGACAGTTGCTTTCAGTTTGTTGCATTCGCAATGAAAATATAGGTATAAACATCTTGGATTTAATTGCTCGCTACCGCTATTTAATCCCATGTCTTTCCCATTTTTGAGTTATTTACTTCTTTCCCAATCAAATGGACTCATGATTGGCTAATTTTTTTCCAGCGGTAGACTTGGAACCCATACCAGTCTATACGCAGCTTTATGTTCTCCTCAGCAACACCTCTCAGCCTCAACACCCAACAACACTCTCCGTATCTAGGGCCCCAAGGCTTGTTTTAAAATGCGGCATTGTTTCTCATGTCCCCCCGCCCCCCTCCCGCCCCAAAAAGGAAGCAAGAATCTTCCTTGATTTAACGTGCTGCCTTTTTAGGACTGGCTAGTCTTGTCTGCTGAATGGATATTAAGAGAGATTTCCTTAAACTTCCTCCTGCTTCGTGCCATAACTCGACTTCATTGAGAAGCATGTTTTTCCCGTTTCTAAGACGGGCTTCCGCTTTGAACTGCTAAACCATCACGGCACACTTTTTCTCCATACTTATTCCTGGAAAACTGAGCTCTCTGCCGGAGTAAAGACGGTTCCCGTCAGAGAAGTGTGGCTCCCTGTGCCAAGGTCAAAATGTAGAAGAAAGGGAAGATTCCTGTTTCCGAGGGTTCCATTTTGTCAGGTTAGAGATCTAGTCATCCGTGTGGCTGCGGTGGAATCTGCAGTATCTTGCCTCACAGTTTCCTTTTTCTGGCTTAGCAGGGGAGCCGCATTAGCTGAGGTCGCGGCGCTATGGCCCTTGTCAGGATCCCGGTGCTGAGGCAGCCCCTTCCCCCCACCCCCTCTCCTTGTCATTTTGATCGTGCAAACTGGGTGCCAGCTGTGTGAACCCTGCTCCTGGCCGCCACGATTGCCCCCCCCCTCCCCACGCGACGTGTCCCCAGTTCCTCGGCGTCCCTCACTGCAACCAGCTAGCTCCAGGAAGGGTGCGAGCTGGCTTCCGCTGTCGTCCTTCCTCCTTCCTGTCCAGGCGGGCCCTCCTTTTGCGCTAGTCGGCCCGAAACCTTCTCTCCCGCGCTGCATAGGCTGAAGGAATGCCTCAGCGTTTGCAGCCGCTAGAGGGCGCTCTTCTCCTCTCTTTGGGCCCCTTCAGCGCTTCCAGTGGAAATGTCCGAGGTGGGAAGGGCTTGGGGGTTCTCTGTATCTAGGGGCTCCCGATCCAGCCGATTCAACTAACTGTGGGTTGAAAATATTCGGGAAAAAACGGAAAGTTTCGAAAAGCGACAATTGAACTTGCCACACACCGGCAACCGCTTACATAGCATTCACGTTGCCTTGCATGCCGCGCGTCACCTAGAGATGATTTAAAGTACACAGAAGGACACAGCGAAAGAGAATGTGACAATGACTGTATGGGTATGTTTATGCATAAGTGGAAAATTGTGCTCTAGACTGGAATTCGACACAACATTGTAAAAACGACAGCAACGTGGAAGAAAAGTATGTTTGTATGTAAAAAATAAAGTCCTATGTCATTTTGTATAAGAGGCATCAGCATCCATGGATTTTGGCATCTGTGGGGAGTCCTGGAACCAGTGCCCCATGCTTACCAAGGCATGACTGGAAGCCCAGGCTCCTTATCCCAGCCTGTCATGTCCCCACGTGGTGTGAATCCTGCCTGTCCCACACTCCCCTGGTCACTCTCCTCCAGCCCTGCCAGACTGCCCTCTTCTTCTGGAACAGGCCAAGCTGAATGCACGTCATGTCTGGCCTCTGGGAATATCCGTTACTTTGTGAGCATGGCTCTGCTTCAGTAAGACGGGCTGCATTGTCACTAGAGAAGACGGGATGGAGGTTCCTTAAAAACCTACAGATGGACTTACCTGATGATCCAGCCTTCCCACGCCTGGGGATATGTCAAGAGAAAACTCTAACTCAAAAAGTCCCATGCACCTCAATGCTCACAGCAGCCCTATTTGTATTAGCCAGGACGTGGAACTAACCCCAACATCTAACGACTGGTGACTGGATAAAGAAGTCGTTGTCTTTTTATGCCGCGGAATACTACACAGCCGCGAAAAAGGATGGAACCATGCCATTTGCGGCAACATGGTTGGACACAGAGACAGTCCTTCTGAGTGAAGTAAGCCAGAAGAGAGAAAAATGCCGCATGACACAACTTCCATGTGAAATCTAAGAAAAAAAGACAGAAATGATCTTAACTGCAAAAGACAAATAGAGCCACAGACATAGAGAAACAAACTTATGGTTACCAGGGAGGGACGGCGGTGGGAAGGGGTAAATATGGGAATCGGAAAATTGCCCGTCTTGGGGAGTGGTGGACATGTTAGCTCTCTTGATTGTGGCGATGGCTTTCTGGGTGTAGACACGTATGAAAATTGATCAAATACTACACGTGAGATGTGTCTAATTGACGGAACAGAAATCGTAGCCCTGTAAAGGTGTTTTAAAACAAAGAGATGGGCTGCATTGTGTCCTATGTTTCTATGTGTCTTCAGGGAGGTCTCAGGGGGGCGGTGCTGGCCTTCCTGCCAACACGATGACATGAAGCCCGAACAATCCCCCAATCGATGGGAAGAAGAGACGAGCCATGGTCACATCTGGACCCCAAGCTTACCCGTGGTGCATGGGTGCCATTTATCGCCAATCCAGCGAGGTTCCGGCCAGAGCTAGAGGCCGGGGCAGCGAACCGGGAGCGGCACTAAGGAGCATCGTGGCGCAGAGGCTGGACTGGGGGCCCGCAGGCTCCTCCCAGGAGGAGCCTCAGGGTTTGGGAGGTGGCTAACGTGCCTGCTTCGTGTCACCAGCAAGTGATGCCACCCGTGGAAAATCAGCTGGAATCCTGAGCCGGGTCAGCCGTGGGTGATGCGGTAAAGGCTGCTTGCTAGCAGAGGGGAGGCCAGACGGACGGTGAAGCAAGCAACAGGCTGCTGAGCTTCCGGCCTGTGTTTACCGTGCTTTCCGTGTCTCCCTGCATCTCAGGGTCACCCGGAGGAATTCGTGTGGAGTTTAGAGGCCGACGGCCTCTCGGTTCCTCATCAGCCTGGCAAGCCCCCCAGCCCTCTGCGGCCAGACCTCTGCGAGCGTCTTTCCCTTGTTCTAGCAAAACCCTCCCCACCCTCGCCTGCGGCGGGCTTTTGTTTTTTTAATGGATGGCAGTGAGGATACCTTACAGCCTCCTCCGGCCCTTCCTTAGGGCTTCTGCCCTTAGACCACGGCAAGGGGCGGCCCCCCAACCCCCACCCCCGACACCCCCGCG
The DNA here is from genome assembly GCF_048564905.1 of Vicugna pacos. Taxonomy (NCBI): domain Eukaryota; kingdom Metazoa; phylum Chordata; class Mammalia; order Artiodactyla; family Camelidae; genus Vicugna; species Vicugna pacos. The sequence goes on from NW_027328773.1 coordinate 28,314, forward strand.
CTGTCCTGGGTCCTGAACTACAGAGGGTCCCTCTGGCCCTGACACGCCCTCTGGCCACGCCCTCTACGGGGTGGAGTCAGCAGGGCCAAGGGGACACGCCCATTGGCTCCACCCCGTGCTCTGGAATCCCAGGACCCCGAATGCCCTGCCCCAGCAGCCCCTGACCCACTTGTAGTTTCTGCACCGGCTCTCCCCGGAGTTCAGCATCCCAGGACTCACAGAGAGGCCAACGGGCAGCTGTTGGCATGGAGGTTACGGACAGAGCCCGGATGTGAGGTCTCAGTGTCCCCCTGTGCACATCCAAGGCCCCTTGGGGCATGGGATGGACCCAGCATTGGGAAGAAAAGGGTCAGGCTGGCGGTCAGAGACTGGGAATCGGCTCTCCCCGCACTGTCGCTTTCTTCGCAGGACTCCCCTGAGTCTGGGAATTCTAAAGTTGAGCCTGGACGTTTGTGGCACGTGACAGTGACTTTGCGTGTGTGTGCGCGCGCCTGAGGACGTGTGTGGTTGTGTGTATGTTGTGGGGGTGTGTGTGGTCCATGACTCCGTGTGTGTGCGCGTGGGGATGTAGGCGGAGCAGAGTCAGTGTGTGTGCACGTGTGTTTGTGTGTACGTGCATGCATTAGTTTTAAGAATACTAGAAGCTGTCCTTCAGAAGTCTGCAGTAGTAAAAATTGTATGGTGTCCCTCACTGTATAATTCAAACTGAAAATAATCTTCAATCACCAGAAATGTAGTCCCCCCCAGATTCTGATCCCCCCCCACCCATACTGATTATGCCCTCATTGTACTGATGAGGAAACTAGCTTAGAGATGTTAAGTGACTCAGCCCAGGGCATGGAGCTCGCGAGCCCAGGGCCAGGACGCAGTCCAAGCGGCCGCGGCTCCAGAGGCCTGGAGCCCTGCTCACGACCGCGCGTGGCCTCTTGGCCGGGGTGGTGGGGGTGGGGTGGGGTGGGGGTGGGGGGAAGAGATTCTGACGGGCCGGGGCCAGCGTGCAGGCTGCCCAAGCCGCGGACTCTGCAAGTCGGGTGGAGAGTACCTGACGGCAGACGAGGGTAAAGGGCTGCTCAGAAATCAGATAGGTTCCTAGATCTTCGATGAGTAAGGAGGCTCAGTGCTCATCCTCGATCCCTTTGCTGGTGGCTAAAAGGGAGCAAGGCCCACGAGCGCGCTTCTGGGAGCGGCCTGCCAAAACCTGGAGCAGGGCTGCTCAGGACTGGCTCTGCAGCAGGAGCAGAGGGGGGCAATGTCGCCACCTGGTGGACATCCTTGGTAGTGGCAGTAGGAGGCCTAGCAGCCTGGGTATGGAGGCGGCAGGACGAGGTCCTAGTGGATGATCGTTTTCACATGGCTTAAAAAGCATTGCTTCATAGATTTTATCCACATTGGGGTCTATCCTACGATGGTAAATACGGTCTCCGTTACTCCATCTTAGCTGCATTGATTAATTTTTGTGAGGTTAGTTTTCTCTTCAATGATTTGGAAGCTATATGGTCTTCCAATTAAAATTCCCTCTAAGTTTTAATAAGTCATCTCTAAGTTCATAACTTTATGTATAATTGGACCAGTATTGCTATAACAGTCTCAAAAACGGAATAATCTATTAGATCTTGTTTCTCAATCATGATACATTTAGCATATTTTACCTCTCTGCCGTTCCCCATTGTGTGCGTGTGTGCGCGTGCGCGGGCTACAGTTACTGCTTTTTAGACAGTTGCTTTCAGTTTGTTGCATTCGCAATGAAAATATAGGTATAAACATCTTGGATTTAATTGCTCGCTACCGCTATTTAATCCCATGTCTTTCCCATTTTTGAGTTATTTACTTCTTTCCCAATCAAATGGACTCATGATTGGCTAATTTTTTTCCAGCGGTAGACTTGGAACCCATACCAGTCTATACGCAGCTTTATGTTCTCCTCAGCAACACCTCTCAGCCTCAACACCCAACAACACTCTCCGTATCTAGGGCCCCAAGGCTTGTTTTAAAATGCGGCATTGTTTCTCATGTCCCCCCGCCCCCCTCCCGCCCCAAAAAGGAAGCAAGAATCTTCCTTGATTTAACGTGCTGCCTTTTTAGGACTGGCTAGTCTTGTCTGCTGAATGGATATTAAGAGAGATTTCCTTAAACTTCCTCCTGCTTCGTGCCATAACTCGACTTCATTGAGAAGCATGTTTTTCCCGTTTCTAAGACGGGCTTCCGCTTTGAACTGCTAAACCATCACGGCACACTTTTTCTCCATACTTATTCCTGGAAAACTGAGCTCTCTGCCGGAGTAAAGACGGTTCCCGTCAGAGAAGTGTGGCTCCCTGTGCCAAGGTCAAAATGTAGAAGAAAGGGAAGATTCCTGTTTCCGAGGGTTCCATTTTGTCAGGTTAGAGATCTAGTCATCCGTGTGGCTGCGGTGGAATCTGCAGTATCTTGCCTCACAGTTTCCTTTTTCTGGCTTAGCAGGGGAGCCGCATTAGCTGAGGTCGCGGCGCTATGGCCCTTGTCAGGATCCCGGTGCTGAGGCAGCCCCTTCCCCCCACCCCCTCTCCTTGTCATTTTGATCGTGCAAACTGGGTGCCAGCTGTGTGAACCCTGCTCCTGGCCGCCACGATTGCCCCCCCCCTCCCCACGCGACGTGTCCCCAGTTCCTCGGCGTCCCTCACTGCAACCAGCTAGCTCCAGGAAGGGTGCGAGCTGGCTTCCGCTGTCGTCCTTCCTCCTTCCTGTCCAGGCGGGCCCTCCTTTTGCGCTAGTCGGCCCGAAACCTTCTCTCCCGCGCTGCATAGGCTGAAGGAATGCCTCAGCGTTTGCAGCCGCTAGAGGGCGCTCTTCTCCTCTCTTTGGGCCCCTTCAGCGCTTCCAGTGGAAATGTCCGAGGTGGGAAGGGCTTGGGGGTTCTCTGTATCTAGGGGCTCCCGATCCAGCCGATTCAACTAACTGTGGGTTGAAAATATTCGGGAAAAAACGGAAAGTTTCGAAAAGCGACAATTGAACTTGCCACACACCGGCAACCGCTTACATAGCATTCACGTTGCCTTGCATGCCGCGCGTCACCTAGAGATGATTTAAAGTACACAGGAGGACACAGCGAAAGAGAATGTGACAATGACTGTATGGGTATGTTTATGCATAAGTGGAAAATTGTGCTCTAGACTGGAATTCGACACAACATTGTAAAAACGACAGCAACGTGGAAGAAAAGTATGTTTGTATGTAAAAAATAAAGTCCTATGTCATTTTGTATAAGAGGCATCAGCATCCATGGATTTTGGCATCTGTGGGGAGTCCTGGAACCAGTGCCCCATGCTTACCAAGGCATGACTGGAAGCCCAGGCTCCTTATCCCAGCCTGTCATGTCCCCACGTGGTGTGAATCCTGCCTGTCCCACACTCCCCTGGTCACTCTCCTCCAGCCCTGCCAGACTGCCCTCTTCTTCTGGAACAGGCCAAGCTGAATGCACGTCATGTCTGGCCTCTGGGAATATCCGTTACTTTGTGAGCATGGCTCTGCTTCAGTAAGACGGGCTGCATTGTCACTAGAGAAGACGGGATGGAGGTTCCTTAAAAACCTACAGATGGACTTACCTGATGATCCAGCCTTCCCACGCCTGGGGATATGTCAAGAGAAAACTCTAACTCAAAAAGTCCCATGCACCTCAATGCTCACAGCAGCCCTATTTGTATTAGCCAGGACGTGGAACTAACCCCAACATCTAACGACTGGTGACTGGATAAAGAAGTCGTTGTCTTTTTATGCCGCGGAATACTACACAGCCGCGAAAAAGGATGGAACCATGCCATTTGCGGCAACATGGTTGGACACAGAGACAGTCCTTCTGAGTGAAGTAAGCCAGAAGAGAGAAAAATGCCGCATGACACAACTTCCATGTGAAATCTAAGAAAAAAAGACAGAAATGATCTTAACTGCAAAAGACAAATAGAGCCACAGACATAGAGAAACAAACTTATGGTTACCAGGGAGGGACGGCGGTGGGAAGGGGTAAATATGGGAATCGGAAAATTGCCCGTCTTGGGGAGTGGTGGACATGTTAGCTCTCTTGATTGTGGCGATGGCTTTCTGGGTGTAGACACGTATGAAAATTGATCAAATACTACACGTGAGATGTGTCTAATTGACGGAACAGAAATCGTAGCCCTGTAAAGGTGTTTTAAAACAAAGAGATGGGCTGCATTGTGTCCTATGTTTCTATGTGTCTTCAGGGAGGTCTCAGGGGGGCGGTGCTGGCCTTCCTGCCAACACGATGACATGAAGCCCGAACAATCCCCCAATCGATGGGAAGAAGAGACGAGCCATGGTCACATCTGGACCCCAAGCTTACCCGTGGTGCATGGGTGCCATTTATCGCCAATCCAGCGAGGTTCCGGCCAGAGCTAGAGGCCGGGGCAGCGAACCGGGAGCGGCACTAAGGAGCATCGTGGCGCAGAGGCTGGACTGGGGGCCCGCAGGCTCCTCCCAGGAGGAGCCTCAGGGTTTGGGAGGTGGCTAACGTGCCTGCTTCGTGTCACCAGCAAGTGATGCCACCCGTGGAAAATCAGCTGGAATCCTGAGCCGGGTCAGCCGTGGGTGATGCGGTAAAGGCTGCTTGCTAGCAGAGGGGAGGCCAGACGGACGGTGAAGCAAGCAACAGGCTGCTGAGCTTCCGGCCTGTGTTTACCGTGCTTTCCGTGTCTCCCTGCATCTCAGGGTCACCCGGAGGAATTCGTGTGGAGTTTAGAGGCCGACGGCCTCTCGGTTCCTCATCAGCCTGGCAAGCCCCCCAGCCCTCTGCGGCCAGACCTCTGCGAGCGTCTTTCCCTTGTTCTAGCAAAACCCTCCCCACCCTCGCCTGCGGCGGGCTTTTGTTTTTTTAATGGATGGCAGTGAGGATACCTTACAGCCTCCTCCGGCCCTTCCTTAGGGCTTCTGCCCTTAGACCACGGCAAGGGGCGGCCCCCCAACCCCCACCCCCGACACCCCCGCGCTGTCCTGGGTCCTGAACTACAGAGGGTCCCTCTGGCCCTGACACGCCCTCTGGCCACGCCCTCTACGGGGTGGAGTCAGCAGGGCCAAGGGGACACGCCCATTGGCTCCACCCCGTGCTCTGGAATCCCAGGACCCCGAATGCCCTGCCCCAGCAGCCCCTGACCCACTTGTAGTTTCTGCACCGGCTCTCCCCGGAGTTCAGCATCCCAGGACTCACAGAGAGGCCAACGGGCAGCTGTTGGCATGGAGGTTACGGACAGAGCCCGGATGTGAGGTCTCAGTGTCCCCCTGTGCACATCCAAGGCCCCTTGGGGCATGGGATGGACCCAGCATTGGGAAGAAAAGGGTCAGGCTGGCGGTCAGAGACTGGGAATCGGCTCTCCCCGCACTGTCGCTTTCTTCGCAGGACTCCCCTGAGTCTGGGAATTCTAAAGTTGAGCCTGGACGTTTGTGGCACGTGACAGTGACTTTGCGTGTGTGTGCGCGCGCCTGAGGACGTGTGTGGTTGTGTGTATGTTGTGGGGGTGTGTGTGGTCCATGACTCCGTGTGTGTGCGCGTGGGGATGTAGGCGGAGCAGAGTCAGTGTGTGTGCACGTGTGTTTGTGTGTACGTGCATGCATTAGTTTTAAGAATACTAGAAGCTGTCCTTCAGAAGTCTGCAGTAGTAAAAATTGTATGGTGTCCCTCACTGTATAATTCAAACTGAAAATAATCTTCAATCACCAGAAATGTAGTCCCCCCCAGATTCTGATCCCCCCCCCCATACTGATTATGCCCTCATTGTACTGATGAGGAAACTAGCTTAGAGATGTTAAGTGACTCAGCCCAGGGCATGGAGCTCGCGAGCCCAGGGCCAGGACGCAGTCCAAGCGGCCGCGGCTCCAGAGGCCTGGAGCCCTGCTCACGACCGCGCGTGGCCTCTTGGCCGGGGTGGTGGGGGTGGGGTGGGGTGGGGGTGGGGGGAAGAGATTCTGACGGGCCGGGGCCAGCGTGCAGGCTGCCCAAGCCGCGGACTCTGCAAGTCGGGTGGAGAGTACCTGACGGCAGACGAGGGTAAAGGGCTGCTCAGAAATCAGATAGGTTCCTAGATCTTCGATGAGTAAGGAGGCTCAGTGCTCATCCTCGATCCCTTTGCTGGTGGCTAAAAGGGAGCAAGGCCCACGAGCGCGCTTCTGGGAGCGGCCTGCCAAAACCTGGAGCAGGGCTGCTCAGGACTGGCTCTGCAGCAGGAGCAGAGGGGGGCAATGTCGCCACCTGGTGGACATCCTTGGTAGTGGCAGTAGGAGGCCTAGCAGCCTGGGTATGGAGGCGGCAGGACGAGGTCCTAGTGGATGATCGTTTTCACATGGCTTAAAAAGCATTGCTTCATAGATTTTATCCACATTGGGGTCTATCCTACGATGGTAAATACGGTCTCCGTTACTCCATCTTAGCTGCATTGATTAATTTTTGTGAGGTTAGTTTTCTCTTCAATGATTTGGAAGCTATATGGTCTTCCAATTAAAATTCCCTCTAAGTTTTAATAAGTCATCTCTAAGTTCATAACTTTATGTATAACTGGACCAGTATTGCTATAACAGTCTCAAAAACGGAATAATCTATTAGATCTTGTTTCTCAATCATGATACATTTAGCATATTTTACCTCTCTGCCGTTCCCCATTGTGTGCGTGTGTGCGCGTGCGCGGGCTACAGTTACTGCTTTTTAGACAGTTGCTTTCAGTTTGTTGCATTCGCAATGAAAATATAGGTATAAACATCTTGGATTTAATTGCTCGCTACCGCTATTTAATCCCATGTCTTTCCCATTTTTGAGTTATTTACTTCTTTCCCAATCAAATGGACTCATGATTGGCTAATTTTTTTCCAGCGGTAGACTTGGAACCCATACCAGTCTATACGCAGCTTTATGTTCTCCTCAGCAACACCTCTCAGCCTCAACACCCAACAACACTCTCCGTATCTAGGGCCCCAAGGCTTGTTTTAAAATGCGGCATTGTTTCTCATGTCCCCCCGCCCCCCTCCCGCCCCAAAAAGGAAGCAAGAATCTTCCTTGATTTAACGTGCTGCCTTTTTAGGACTGGCTAGTCTTGTCTGCTGAATGGATATTAAGAGAGATTTCCTTAAACTTCCTCCTGCTTCGTGCCATAACTCGACTTCATTGAGAAGCATGTTTTTCCCGTTTCTAAGACGGGCTTCCGCTTTGAACTGCTAAACCATCACGGCACACTTTTTCTCCATACTTATTCCTGGAAAACTGAGCTCTCTGCCGGAGTAAAGACGGTTCCCGTCAGAGAAGTGTGGCTCCCTGTGCCAAGGTCAAAATGTAGAAGAAAGGGAAGATTCCTGTTTCCGAGGGTTCCATTTTGTCAGGTTAGAGATCTAGTCATCCGTGTGGCTGCGGTGGAATCTGCAGTATCTTGCCTCACAGTTTCCTTTTTCTGGCTTAGCAGGGGAGCCGCATTAGCTGAGGTCGCGGCGCTATGGCCCTTGTCAGGATCCCGGTGCTGAGGCAGCCCCTTCCCCCCACCCCCTCTCCTTGTCATTTTGATCGTGCAAACTGGGTGCCAGCTGTGTGAACCCTGCTCCTGGCCGCCACGATTGCCCCCCCCCTCCCCACGCGACGTGTCCCCAGTTCCTCGGCGTCCCTCACTGCAACCAGCTAGCTCCAGGAAGGGTGCGAGCTGGCTTCCGCTGTCGTCCTTCCTCCTTCCTGTCCAGGCGGGCCCTCCTTTTGCGCTAGTCGGCCCGAAACCTTCTCTCCCGCGCTGCATAGGCTGAAGGAATGCCTCAGCGTTTGCAGCCGCTAGAGGGCGCTCTTCTCCTCTCTTTGGGCCCCTTCAGCGCTTCCAGTGGAAATGTCCGAGGTGGGAAGGGCTTGGGGGTTCTCTGTATCTAGGGGCTCCCGATCCAGCCGATTCAACTAACTGTGGGTTGAAAATATTCGGGAAAAAACGGAAAGTTTCGAAAAGCGACAATTGAACTTGCCACACACCGGCAACCGCTTACATAGCATTCACGTTGCCTTGCATGCCGCGCGTCACCTAGAGATGATTTAAAGTACACAGGAGGACACAGCGAAAGAGAATGTGACAATGACTGTATGGGTATGTTTATGCATAAGTGGAAAATTGTGCTCTAGACTGGAATTCGACACAACATTGTAAAAACGACAGCAACGTGGAAGAAAAGTATGTTTGTATGTAAAAAATAAAGTCCTATGTCATTTTGTATAAGAGGCATCAGCATCCATGGATTTTGGCATCTGTGGGGAGTCCTGGAACCAGTGCCCCATGCTTACCAAGGCATGACTGGAAGCCCAGGCTCCTTATCCCAGCCTGTCATGTCCCCACGTGGTGTGAATCCTGCCTGTCCCACACTCCCCTGGTCACTCTCCTCCAGCCCTGCCAGACTGCCCTCTTCTTCTGGAACAGGCCAAGCTGAATGCACGTCATGTCTGGCCTCTGGGAATATCCGTTACTTTGTGAGCATGGCTCTGCTTCAGTAAGACGGGCTGCATTGTCACTAGAGAAGACGGGATGGAGGTTCCTTAAAAACCTACAGATGGACTTACCTGATGATCCAGCCTTCCCACGCCTGGGGATATGTCAAGAGAAAACTCTAACTCAAAAAGTCCCATGCACCTCAATGCTCACAGCAGCCCTATTTGTATTAGCCAGGACGTGGAACTAACCCCAACATCTAACGACTGGTGACTGGATAAAGAAGTCGTTGTCTTTTTATGCCGCGGAATACTACACAGCCGCGAAAAAGGATGGAACCATGCCATTTGCGGCAACATGGTTGGACACAGAGACAGTCCTTCTGAGTGAAGTAAGCCAGAAGAGAGAAAAATGCCGCATGACACAACTTCCATGTGAAATCTAAGAAAAAAAGACAGAAATGATCTTAACTGCAAAAGACAAATAGAGCCACAGACATAGAGAAACAAACTTATGGTTACCAGGGAGGGACGGCGGTGGGAAGGGGTAAATATGGGAATCGGAAAATTGCCCGTCTTGGGGAGTGGTGGACATGTTAGCTCTCTTGATTGTGGCGATGGCTTTCTGGGTGTAGACACGTATGAAAATTGATCAAATACTACACGTGAGATGTGTCTAATTGACGGAACAGAAATCGTAGCCCTGTAAAGGTGTTTTAAAACAAAGAGATGGGCTGCATTGTGTCCTATGTTTCTATGTGTCTTCAGGGAGGTCTCAGGGGGGCGGTGCTGGCCTTCCTGCCAACACGATGACATGAAGCCCGAACAATCCCCCAATCGATGGGAAGAAGAGACGAGCCATGGTCACATCTGGACCCCAAGCTTACCCGTGGTGCATGGGTGCCATTTATCGCCAATCCAGCGAGGTTCCGGCCAGAGCTAGAGGCCGGGGCAGCGAACCGGGAGCGGCACTAAGGAGCATCGTGGCGCAGAGGCTGGACTGGGGGCCCGCAGGCTCCTCCCAGGAGGAGCCTCAGGGTTTGGGAGGTGGCTAACGTGCCTGCTTCGTGTCACCAGCAAGTGATGCCACCCGTGGAAAATCAGCTGGAATCCTGAGCCGGGTCAGCCGTGGGTGATGCGGTAAAGGCTGCTTGCTAGCAGAGGGGAGGCCAGACGGACGGTGAAGCAAGCAACAGGCTGCTGAGCTTCCGGCCTGTGTTTACCGTGCTTTCCGTGTCTCCCTGCATCTCAGGGTCACCCGGAGGAATTCGTGTGGAGTTTAGAGGCCGACGGCCTCTCGGTTCCTCATCAGCCTGGCAAGCCCCCCAGCCCTCTGCGGCCAGACCTCTGCGAGCGTCTTTCCCTTGTTCTAGCAAAACCCTCCCCACCCTCGCCTGCGGCGGGCTTTTGTTTTTTTAATGGATGGCAGTGAGGATACCTTACAGCCTCCTCCGGCCCTTCCTTAGGGCTTCTGCCCTTAGACCACGGCAAGGGGCGGCCCCCCAACCCCCACCCCCGACACCCCCGCGCTGTCCTGGGTCCTGAACTACAGAGGGTCCCTCTGGCCCTGACACGCCCTCTGGCCACGCCCTCTACGGGGTGGAGTCAGCAGGGCCAAGGGGACACGCCCATTGGCTCCACCCCGTGCTCTGGAATCCCAGGACCCCGAATGCCCTGCCCCAGCAGCCCCTGACCCACTTGTAGTTTCTGCACCGGCTCTCCCCGGAGTTCAGCATCCCAGGACTCACAGAGAGGCCAACGGGCAGCTGTTGGCATGGAGGTTACGGACAGAGCCCGGATGTGAGGTCTCAGTGTCCCCCTGTGCACATCCAAGGCCCCTTGGGGCATGGGATGGACCCAGCATTGGGAAGAAAAGGGTCAGGCTGGCGGTCAGAGACTGGGAATCGGCTCTCCCCGCACTGTCGCTTTCTTCGCAGGACTCCCCTGAGTCTGGGAATTCTAAAGTTGAGCCTGGACGTTTGTGGCACGTGACAGTGACTTTGCGTGTGTGTGCGCGCGCCTGAGGACGTGTGTGGTTGTGTGTATGTTGTGGGGGTGTGTGTGGTCCATGACTCCGTGTGTGTGCGCGTGGGGATGTAGGCGGAGCAGAG